>NC_063066.1:9002381-9127381 GCF_018812025.1 Megalobrama amblycephala | reverse complement strand
TACAAACACGCATCTCTTGTGGTTTCTATTTTGTCAATGGACTGTGCCAACTCCTTTTCCAGCTGATATGTTTGTAAATACTTGTTATTGCTTGGGAGTCTTAAGTCTGTAGGTTACGGCTGTAGCTCTGCGCACAGGGCACGAATCCTACCGTGTACAGTGATGGTTTGCCATGTTTTTTGGCTAAGCTGACCCCAACTGCAACAGGTTCTTCCCTGTACCCTTCTGAATTGAGGTCAATATTGTGGACCATAAATTGTATTTGTGTTCAGAAGCAGTAGCTCTGATTTGAGCTTATTCAAATAATACTGAAAAATGATTAAAACTATTAAAACATGTCAGAGCAGGGCCACAATAGATCATGTAGTATAATAGCGATTCTAACAATACTGTGAACTCTCAGTGGGAATGAATGGTAAATTTTTTTTCGAGGAGGGTGGGGGGTGGGGGGAGGGCAATGTTTTCTGATTTATTTCATGTTGAGACACAACTCCTTATTTTTACCTTAATAAATTCTAAAATTTTATTGACCAATTTGTTACTTGGATTAAAACCACTTATTTTTGCCCCTTCATTTTATAAGTCTTGTTTATCCTGAATGTGTATGAACTAAAAGAGATATAATAAGATTAAGCATGTTCGTTTTAGACCATAGCTATTTTTATGCAATGTCAAGACCTGCTAACTGGCCAAAAAGATTTCATGTCATGCTATAATGAATTTTATGCTTGGATCTGGCGTATTCAAGGACATATATGGGTGTGGTAAATAATCAACCTTGGTTACTCATTGTTTTCCATGCAAGTAAAGAATGGGCAGTTGAAATGGTCCAGTTTAAGCCTGTAATTATACTAATCCTTCACTAAGCCCCTTTTTTTTTTGCTAGAGGAGACCTGCTAAGTACCAGCAATGGCAGCCCTCTTATCCCAACGCTGTTTAGTCTCTTCTGGTATTAATAGCTTATGTGACATTGATTTAAACACTGATAGAGATCATACTACCTTTGTGAGATTATACCTGTGTGTTATCAGTACGACGTTAGAGTAGTTGTACTGCTGTAGTTTTACTTTATCATCATAAATCAAACACTTAAGGTTTGTTCACACCAAGGACGATAAAGATATAGTCCACACCACAACTATAACAACTATAGCCAATCAAAATCCATCCTGCTTTAAAGAGCTCAAGCATTTAAGGCGGCAGATGACAAAACTGAAATAAACGCAATTATATCTTGTGTTGGTGTGGACACTATTATAGTTATCTTTATTTTATTTTTTATTTTTTTCAATTTCTGGTGTGAAATCTTAGCTAGGCTGAAATTTTAAGCTGTTATTTTAAGCAATTGGTCAAAGGTTTGAATATGCACTCAGTACTTTGTCATTACTAATATATATCAAGTTGCACCATCTGTTGTGGTGGGAAAAGGAGCTAGCAAACAACATGTGGTGCAAGACCCCATAATAGACAATCAGGTCTATTAATAAGATGAGAGGTGCAGGTGTTTGAAGAGACAAGACAACTGAATGCAGAAAAGCAGCATAACATGGCAAGATGAAAACCAAACCATTTGAAAATGACTACAGCTGCTTACTGGGGATGGTCTGCTGGTCTTAAAATGTCTTAATTTGCCCTTCCACAAATTAAGGCCTTAAAACAGTTTTAAATGAGCACAAAGTCTTAAATTCAATTCTTAAATCATGGCATTAAATGTTGCACATGCTGCAAAAAAAAAAAAAAAAGACTTTCTTCCTCATTATTTTGTCTTGTTTTCCAGTACAAATATCTAAACATTCTTAAATCAAAAAACATTTACTGGAGAATTAAAATGAAGATATATAGTCTTGTTGTCTGAGAAATTAAGAAGTTTACAATTAAAACAAAAACAAATGTCAATGGGTTTGAATTAAGCTTTAATTTTAATTTAAGCCCACTGGAGAACAAGACAAAAATACTAAGAAAATGAAAAATATATTCATATTCTAGTGGTTTGTAGCAGATATACAAGCCTTAAAAGGTTAGTTCACCCTAAAATGAAAATTCTGTCATCATTTACTCACCTTCAAGTTGTTCCAAATCTGTATGAGTTTCTTTCCTCTGTTGAACACAAAAGAAGATATTTTGAATAATGTTGGTAACCAAACAGTTGATGGTAGCCATTGGCTTCCATAGTATTTTTTTTCCTACTATGGAAGTCATTGGTTATCACCAAACATCCTTCAAAATATCTTCTTTTGTGTTCAACAGAAGAAAGAAATTTATACAGGTTTGGAACAACATAAGGGTGAGTAAATGAAGACAGTTTTCATTTTAAGGTTATTTTTTTTGTAAAATGAATTAAAAATGAAGAGCGGCAGGAAGTTGTATTTTGAAACTTTGAAGTGTTGATGCAATTCCCTAGACATTTATGTTTAGAGAACATATTGATATGTTGTGTTCCTTTCACTTTATTCCTTAGATTTTCTTGTCTCAAAAAGGTCAAAAAGTCTTAAATTTACCTTTATAAAACCTGAAGAAATCCTGCTTGTGGTGTTGTGGGGTTTAATAAATGGATAAGAGGCTTATTAAAAAGATAAAAGGACAAAAACAGTATACAAATATTCAAAACAATAGCAAAAAATCCCAAATCCAAAAATCTGTCTTGTAAGTTATGCTTTAACCAAAGCATAATTTAAAACTCAGTATATTCTGTGCAAAATATCGACTTTAAAGATAACTGCTTTATAATATGTGCATTACCATGAAAAAGACTGGGGTCAGTAGGATTTTTTAAATATTTTTGAAAGAAGTGTCTTATGTTCAAGGCTGATACTGTGAAATATTGTTACAATTTAATTATTTAAAAATGTGATTTACTCATGTGATGGCAAAGCTGAATTTTCAACATCATTACTCCAGTCTTCAGTGTCACATGATCCTTCAGAAATCATTCTAATATGCTGATTGCTGAATAAAAGTATTAATTTCTTTAAAAAGAAAAACTTATTGACCCCAAACTTTTGAAAGGTAGTGTATATATAAAATTAGATATAAAAGTATCCAATAATGCACACATTTTCCTTTGTAATGTTTTTATTTTTCATTTTCATTGTTTTTATAAAAAAATCATAAAACTTTGTCTATATAATATCAGTTTACAAAATGTTTTATACAATTCTTAAAATATTTTTTATGTTCTTGTAGGAATACCATCCAAAAATAATCTATATTTTTTATGAACATTAAAAAGTAGTACACCTCTGTTTTTAAAAATGCACAAAACAAACAAGAACGGGGTCACTAATGTAACTTCGTCTGTGAAATGAAACTTAGGAGTCTGCGACTTCTCCCCTGATAAGAAGCGTAGGATGACCAAACATGTCAGGTGACCACATACTGGACACAATCAAAACTCTGCTGTGGACCAGTTTGTTTCACATAATAGTTGGCATTTCCTGTTTGTGTTTTTTTTTCTTTTTTCTCTGGACAGGGTGTTTGTATTTTCATTGGACACTATTGCTTATAGGACACTGAATGATGCTCATCTACATGACATTACATATCATCACAAATACAACAACAGCCCAGCTACCAAATCTCATACCGAATCTCAGAAGGACATTCTTCTGAAAAATCTGCATTACATAACTGCATGTGTTTTCCACAGTTAGGGAGTAAAATTGAGCTTGGTGTACTGATGATTGTAGGGTTATTGCTCTTGAGAGGTCTACAACAGTGTAGTTCCTGATCCAGACTGCTTTGAAGTTCCAACTAAGTTGTATGACTTGTGGGCATTTCATGCAAACACAAATCAATCTTAGATTTTCCATACTATTATCTGCTTTGAACTGTCCATTAATGCCAAATAACAGTGGACAGACAATATATAGACACAGTAATCACGTGACAGACGCTGACATCTGCTTCGGATGACCCTGTAATATCACACAGTGGGGGAGGCTTGGCTTTTCTGGAGTGTGCTTGTTCATTATTTATTATTTTATGGTTAAATTAAGTCATTTTCAGGCCCGCATAGCCTACAAAGTGACAGAAAGCCCCTGTCAAACCTGGAACGCCTCTCTCCGTTGTGAGCACTCTTTCAGAGTTATGACACAATTCAGTAACTGGAAGCGCCTGGACCCAGAGCGTGAGCCAGACAGGCCTCCATCCTCCATCGCTACGTACTGAGGCTGATGGGTCGGGCTCAAACCCGTGTGCTCAGTCGGCAAGCTCTGCCACTTCTCCACGGTCTCGTGTGTCTCTCAGTGAGATGTGACGTCCCACTATCTGCTGTGGATGTTGTTGAGTTGTGCGGGCAGCACCTGTTTTTCTTCAATCTCCTCCAGTGCGGTCTCCAGCTGCTGAATCAGGACACGCTTCTTAAACCTGAAAGAGACAGAGCTATTTAGCTGGAGTATTTTACATTAAATTAAAGGTGCCCTAGAACCAGTTTTTACAAGATGTAATATAAGTCTAAGGTGTCCCCTGAATGTGTCTGTGAAGTTTCAGCTCAAAATACCCCATAGATTTTTTTTAATTCATTTTTTTAACTGCCTATTTTGGGGCATCATTAACTATGCACCGATTCAGGCTGCGGCCCCTTTAAATATCTCGCTCCCTGCCCCCCGAGCTCTCAACTATAATACAGTGCATTTACAAAGTTCACACAGCTTATATAACCCTCAAATGGATCTTTACAAGATGTTCGTCATGCATACTGCATGCATGCTTCGGATCATGTGAGTATAGTATTTATTTGGATGTTTACATTTGATTCTGAATGAGTTTGATAGTGCTCTGTGGCTAAAGCTAACATTACACACTGTTGGAGAGATTTATAAAGAATGAAGTTGTTTATGCATTATACAGACTGCAAGTGTTTAAAAATGAAAATAGCGACGGCTCTTGTCTCCGTGAATACAGTAAGAAATAATGGTAACTTTAACCACATTTAACAGTACATTAGCAACATGCTAACGAAACATTTAGAAAGACAATTTACAAATATCACTAAAAATATCATGTTATCATGGATCATGTCAGTTATTATTGCTCCATCTGCCATTTTTCGCTGTTGTTCTTGCTTGATTACCTAGTCTGTTGATTCAGCTGTGCACAGATCCAGACGTTAATACTGGCTGTCCTTGTGTAATGCCTTGAACATGGGCTAGCATATGCAAATATTGGGGGCGTACATATTAATGATCCCGACTGTTACGTAACAGTCAGTGTTATGTTAAGATTCGCCTGTTTTTCGGAGGTCTTTTAAACAAATGAGATTTACACGAGAAGTAGGAAACAATGGAGTTTGAGACTCACTGTATGTCTTTTCCATGTACTGAACTCTTGTTATTCAACTATGCCAAGATAAATTCAATTTTTGATTCTAGGGCACCTTTAATATAACCTCAACCTTCAAATACTTATGTGCTACAGGTTAAGCAGCGAGCTCACTGGCTACTAATACAGCAGGAACCAATCAGCTGTGCCCTACAGAATGATGTGATTGCAAGCATATAGAGGACCTATCAGAGTTTCATGACATAACTTTGTATTGATAAAAATGACAAAAGCACATAACAAAATTACTAATAACATGTTGACATCCTCTATGGTGTCATATGTCAGAGGACCATGAAAGGCATGTGAGTGTTTGAAGAGAGCTCTTACCTGGCTGCCTCTTTGATGGCATGATGAATAAAGTACCTCTGCACTGATGCTGGCCCCTTCACCTCCTCCAGTAACCTGAATATTCCCTCATAATCTGCACAAAAGAATGAGCAATGGAGTTTAGCTTTATTAATTCCTACAATCCATACCCTCTTTCATAGTGCAAGTGCACTCAGTTAAACCTAGACAATAATTCAAAGCGAATACAGAAATGAATGGGCGTAAAGAATTAATTTGGTATTATAAATAGATACTCACTACGGCCAGGCTTGCGGACCTCTTTGATGACTCGAGTGCGCAGCTCGGCGTTACTCCCCTCCAGGGGAATCATAACGATTGTGCCCTGTGTTGGAGTGTCTCCTCCATTGCCCTCCATCACCCCCTCTTGGCCTGGAGGACTCAAGTCTTCACAGTTCTGTGTGTGATCAGAGGGTCTCTCATCCAGACAGTTCTCCAGTCCTATTCTCTCCTCCTCGCCGTCTGGTGCCTCCACTTCTCCTCTGTCCTCCACAGGTGCAGGTCCTCCTCCCACTCCATCCACTCCTCCAGGCCACCCGTCTCCAGCATCCCCGCCTGGCGCCTGCTCCCCATTGCTTTCTGCACCCCCTACACTGTTTCCTTCAGCTCCTGTAGGGGAAAACAAATGATGAAATATTGCTTAAATTCATGGTCACTTTTTTAGTACATCATATCCAATGATTTAGAATGCAAGTTTTGAATTGCAGTATATAGTATGTAACTACTGTTCAAAAGTTTGGGGTCAGTAAACTTTTTTTTTTTTTTTTTAAAGAAAGAAATGAATAATTTTATTCAGCAAGCAACTGATTTAAGTGAAAGTAAAGGCATTTATAATATTACAAAAGATTTCTATTTCAAATAAATGCTGTTCTTTTGAACTTTTTATTCATCAAAGAATCCTGAAAAAAATATGTATCACGGTTTCCACAAATATATTTCAACACTGATAATAAGAAATGTTTCTTGAGCACTAAATCAGCATATCAGAATGATTTCTGAAGGATCATGTGACACTGAAGACTGGAGTAATGATGCTGAAAATTAAGCTTTGCATCATAGGAATAAATTACATTTTAAAATATATTACAATAGAAAACTGTTATTATAAATTGTAATAATATTTCAAAATATTACTGTTTTTACTGTACTTTGGTGATATAAATGCAGCCCTGATGAGCATAAAATGGCTTTCAAAACATTAAAACATTTTACTGACCCCAAACAAAATATGAAGTATTCAACCAAACACACTGCACACTGACCCACAATGCAATGTACTCGACCCACTGATTTTTTTTTATTTAATTAAAAATGAGACAAAAAGATGAGAACTGGATGCTACAAACATGCAATCTGATGAGATCCTGTGACAAAATGTAGTTTACTACTGTTTGAAAATGTGGAATAATGTCTTCTGTTTCACTTACAGTTTAAAAAAAAATAACAACAGGCAGTATACAGTATTTAGTATGCATAAGCTAAGATTCAGTTAGCTGTGGCTCAAAGAACTTTACCTTTGTGTAGTGGGATGGGTTTAATGATTCCTTGCTGGCCTTGAGTCCCTGTGGAGCCCTTGCCCAGTACGTGATTGGTTATTATTGGAGGGGTTTGGGGCCGGCGCAACAGTGGGGACATACTCCTCCGCCTCTTCAGGGCAGTGCCCGAGTTTAGATCCCCCGTGTTACTTCGCTTCTTATTTTGTGGCCCTGTTACAAACTCATCTGCTTCATCTATCATCATTCCCTGTTGTTGGAAGAGGAGGAAGAATGAAAACAAAGCAGCTTAGTATGTAAGACACTTCAGTTTTGGCCTGTAGTTTTTTAGCAATAGGTTTAACATGCAAGCACCTTCTTGTCCTGTTTAAATGGGTTGCCGAACGTGTGCAGTCGTTTGGGCTGGTCTGGATCAATCTCACGCAGAGGTGATGGCATCATCTTAAGATACTCCTGATAATTTCCCATCTGCCCTACTGGAATACTGTGCAAGGAGTCTACAGAATCATGGGGGAAAATTTTTTAATATCAAACAAATATCAAGTGTCCATTCAAGAACATTTTTGATGAAATGTAATTCTTGTAGTGAAAAGAAACAGTTTCTCTTGTTGCTATGCTAAATGCATATGGTCATTAATAGGGACGGTTCACACAGAACGCATTTTTGCAGTTAAGAATGCAAGATGCAGGTCAGTGGAGAGAAAAACACAAAGTCTATCTATTGATACATGTTTTTTTAGAAGTTGGACTTCTTTTAACTTGAGCACCAAGTTTTTAGAATGCTGTGTCATGCATGAGACACTTCAAAATGTGAGCATCCGTCTAAAATCTAAAACAAAACAAAACAAAACAAAACAAAACAAAACACAAAACAAAACAAAACAAAACAAAACAAAACAAAACAAAACAAAACAAAACACAAAACAAAACAAAACAAAACAAAACAAAACGTTCTGTTTCAGAAAGCTGCTTGTTTTGAAAGTGACTTCGGTTTGAGCTGTGCTTCATGCATTGCTACACTACTGACAACAGTCAATGGATTTTTTTTGACTATGAAAATCCGCCAAAATTTAGTTAAGTCATGTTTGGCTGTTTTTAGCAGTTACGAAGGTTCACTAAACTTAGCAAAATGTATTTAGTCTCTTTGGTACAATTACCTTCATCCTGGCCTCTGATCAGCTTCTGTGTTGTCCTCAAAAGGTTGGAACGCATCCGAGTCACTTGATCTAAAAGGTTCCGTCGTGGAATATCATAAGCGTTTCTATAGGCCTGGGGCTTCAAATCCTGGAGGAGAAGGTGAGTAAATGATGATAGAAGTTACATTTTTGTCTAAGCTAAAGAAAATTGCATCTGTTTTCAAGTCACTAATTAGAGAAGAAGTCCAGTCATAATCATTTATCAGAATTAACTTGTTTTATATATCTGTGATACAAATGCCTGTCCATATCTATCTTAGCATAACTACATTCTAACCACCAAACGTGAACTGAGACATGATTAATTTTAAATAGACCCTGTAATGTAATTCAGCCCGACTCAAACTGTCCGTACCTTGTTGAGAAGTGCAATCTGGAATCCAGCAAACTCTTTGAAGTTCATGTCGATGAGTCGGAGGGGTACCTCGCCCATGATGCCCTGCAGGAGCTGCTTGAAATCACGCCGGTGCGCCAAAGATAGGGCGCTCGAGTGGTTCTTCACCTTGATGCCCGTCTCTTGAGGAGGCTTCTTCCCGACAGACACAATCAGACGATCTGACTCAATCTTTGCCTACAACATCAAGTACAACTTGATTTAAAAAACTGAATCACTCAGACCTGAATTTATTACAACACATTGATATGTAATATAGAATATTCAAATGAATGTTATGAGTTTGAATACTATTGAACATAATTTCAACAAAAACCTGAGGTTTTAACTGTCAGGAAACAGAGCAGCTAAATCACGCTCACCTGCTGACTGAGTTTTTTGAGATAGGAAATGACACTGTAGCTCAAGCCACAATCCATGTTGTCAGAGATGAGATTTGGGGCTCCCATCATCCTCAGCGCCTTCTTGAGAGGCTGCACTCGGTAAAAAAGAGAGGAAGAGTGGAGAAGCAGAGACAAAGGAAGTGAAAATGAGGACACGCTCAGCATGAATCTGCACTCAGAGCACATATCCTTGACCTCATTACAGCTGTTAACAGACTATAGAACAAATGCAACTCACAATAGAGGTCAGATTACAAGTGACCCTTGAGTACATCTAACAGCCCATGAACTACATTGCATCGTTTTATATGCACAAAGAAGGTGTCTTTTTTTTAAGCAGAACACTTCTGTGCTCTATTGGGATGGGATTTTGTTTTTAAGTAGAAAAGAACAGCATCCTTACCAAGAGAAAGTAAGGAGGCATGGACTTCAGGTACATTTCAAAAGCCTGACGCCACTTGAGGTTTGGCTTGAGCTTGTGCACTTTAAACAAATCGTCTGAAAGGAGAATAAGAGAAGGTAAGTTCGCTAAAGAAAGCCATTACAGAGCTGAAATGCTTTCTTTATGTCATTCTCTAGGAGGAAATGAAAGAGTCACAGAACTTTTACACAATTTAATACAGCAATATTGTGTGTGTGTGTGTGTGTATATTATTATGCAAGTGATGTATCAAGTGAATTCCACTACAATACACATTCAGATTTTAGTTTTTCAAAGAAAGTGTTTGTTTGTTTTATTTCTCCATATCTTTTTAGATAACTGGTATCAATCTCAGACAAAATAATTTGCCAGGTCTACTTAGGTAAATGGAAACGCTACTTAGAGGTTGTTCTACATTATTAAGCAAGTCACAGTTCTCATACAATATGGGGAGGAAGAAAGATATTTCTGAAGATGAAAAGCATGAAATCCCAGGTGAAAAAAGTACATTTCTTTAATGTACGTAAAGTGCTCTATTTTCGCGCACTAATTTTGTACTTAATATACTAAAAAATCTTCTTTAGTACTTCTTAAGATAATCTTAAGAACATCTAAGTGTACTCAACTGTGCTATTTTGAGACACCATGAAATATGAACTAAAATGTGCTTTTAATATACCATCTCTGTATTTAAAACATGTATTTAGATACCACTTGTAGCACACTATGGGTTTAAGTGCACTACAAGTGGCAACTAAATACATGTTTTAAATACAGAGATAGTATATTAAAAGCACATTTTAGTTCATATTTCATGGTGTCTCAAAATAGCACAGTTGAGTACACTTAGATGTTCTTAAGATTATCTTAAGAAGTACTAAAGAAGATTTTTTAGTATATTAAGTAAAAATTAATGCGTGAAAATAGAGCACTTTAAGTATATTATAGAAATGTACTTTTTTTTCACCTGGGATGGTACAATGTTGTGCAAAAGGCATGAAAACAACTAATATTGCGTGAAAAGTGAATGTAAATTATCAAACTACCATAAGATTTGTGAGTGACTTAGAGCACAGCAGAACTTTTAAGGAAAGTTTCTGACAAAAAAATTAATTGTATTAAAAGGGCACCTATAAAAAAGCCAGTGTTGAGCAGCAGGAATTTGAAGCTGGAGTCTCAAGAAGCTCTTCATGCAGGCTGGCAGTTGTGTGTAAAATTGCATTTCACCCACCTCTAACCAAACCTCACAAAGAGAAACATTTACAGTGGGTGTAGAAATTTTTAAATAGTTTTATTCACTGACGAATGCCGTACTACAATGGATGGTCTACTCTAGATGGATGAATTTCTGGATGGTTGTTTAGTGGCCACCACGTTCCAACAAGACTGGAATATTGGGAAGTGAAATGGAAGGTCCCTTTAAGGTCTCTGAGGGTGTCAAAATGACTTCTGCAAGATATGTGGAGTTCATAACTAGCCATTTTCAGCTATGGTATAAAAAGAAGTATAGTGCCTTCTGAAATACAGTGCACTGTCCCATGCTGCAAAAAAAACAAAAAAAAAAAAACCAGCAATAAAACTGTTTGAAAATGTATTTCTACACCCACTGTAAATGTTTCTCTTTGTGAGGTTTGGTTAGAGGTGGCTGAAATGCAATTTTACACACAACTGTCAGCCTGCATGAAGAGGTTCTTGAGACTCCAGAGACACCAGCAGCTTTAAATACCTGTTTGCTGCTTAACTTTATTTCTCAACTCTGCTTTTTTTTTTTTTTACAGCTGTCCTTCCAATACAATTAACTTGTTTGACAGAAACTTTAAGCCTTTATCTGACCGAGTTCTGCTGTGCTCTAAATCACTCACAAATCATATGATAATTCGATAATCTGCATTCACTTTTCACACAATATTAGTTGTTTTCATGCCTTTGCACAACATTGCACCATTTCATGCTTTTCATCTTCAGAAAGATCTTTCTTCCTCCCCATATTGCATGAGAACTGTGACTTGCTGAATAATGTAGAACAACCTCTAAGTAGCGTTTCCATTTACCTAAGTAGACCTGGCAAACTATTTTGTCTGAGATTGATACCAGTTATCTAAAAATGTATGGAGAAATAAAACAAACAAACGCTAAAATCTGAATGTTTACTGAAATTCTACTGATATGTCACATGCATAAGAATTTAAACACAGTGTGTATATTATATACAGTGGCATGAAAAAGTATGTGAACCCCTTGCAGAATCTGTGAAATGAGAATTATTTTAATAAAATAAGAGGGATAATAAAAAATGCATGTTATTTTTTGTTTAGTACTGTCCTGAGTAAGATATTTTACATAAAAGATGTTTACATTTAGTTCACAAGACAAAACAATAGCAGAATTTATTAAAATAACCCCATTCATAAGTATGTGAACCATTGAATCTCAATACTGTGTGTGGTTACCTGATGATCTACGACTGTTTTTGTGTTTTGTGATGGTTGTTCATGAGTCTCTTGTTTGTCTTGAGCAGTTAAACTGAGCTCTGTTCTTCAGACAAATCCTCCAGGTTCTGCAGATTCATCATGCACCCATCGTGTTTCCTTCTGGAGCATCAGTGAATGTTTGAACCTTTTTTAATAGTTGAGTTTGAGTCCCTCAATTGTCCTCAGTGTGAAAACACAGATCTCAAAATCATACAGCCATTGCTGGAAAGGGTTCAAATATGCAAAAATGCTTGAAAAGCTGGAGGATTTTTCTGAAGAACAGAGCTCAGTTTAACTGCTCAGGACAAACAAGAGACTCATGAACAACCATCACAAAACAAAAAAACAGTCATAGATCATCAGGTAACCACACACAGTATTACGAATCAATGGTTCACATACTTATGAATGCGGTTATTTTAATAAATTCAGCTATTGTTTTGTCTTGTGAACTAAATGCAAACATCTTTTAAGTAAAATATCTTACTCAGGACAGTACTAAACAAAAAATAACATGCATTTTTTATTATCCCTCTTATTTTATTAAAATAATTCTCATTTTCACAGATTCTGCAAGTGGTTCACATACTTTTTCATGCCACTGTATATATATATGTGTGTGTGTGTGTGTGTGTGTGTTCTTTTTCTTTCATTCAATTTCATTTTAATCTGCTTGTTAAATTACATTTCTAAATGCTTTCTAATTATTATTCTTTATTCATTAAATTATTTTACAAGTAAGAATTGTCTTTTATTTTTCTTTCTCTTTATCATGGCTAAACAAAGCACCACTGCTGTGTATAAAATGTGCTGTAGAAAAAAAACTGTACAAATAAGGTAATGTATAGCATAACGTTGGGAAAGTGCAACAAAAAAATAGCCATGAGGAAACACACGTACCGAGGAGTGGCAACAGGACGGGATAGTTGTAAGGCATAACGAAGAGGTTGACACAGGTGAGTGTAGTGCTGGCCTTTAGGTAGCCGAACGGGTGGGCTAAATCGCTGTGTTTGCCACTGCAGTTCACAAACACCTGGGCGATGGGGGAGAGGAGTTAGCATTGTGTAGCGTCTCCTGAGAGCTCAGCTCTCACATGAAGCTGTTTCTCAGAGACAAAACCCATTCATCAACGGCTCATTAGGTAAAAGGGTTCCTTAGAGACTAGTGTGCTATAAATGCCTCTAAATATGCTTATAAATGAATGTGCTATTTCTAATTTATCTACCATTTACCTTGTTTTCTTTATATGCTCTCTAGCGAGGCAAGTAATAATGTAACATTGTAACCATAGCAAAAGAACAAACAAGAATGGGCATTTATATTGGTATTTTTAGATGGGCTAAATGAGTGAATGATGAAAGTAGGAACAACATATCAAAAGAATGGACTTGCAAAAAACATTTCCAGGTATTGACTGAAGTACTTACAGAATGTGTATATTTATATAACTCCAATGACAATAACAAAATACAGCACGGAAAAACACTTCAATTTTACGGCAGTGCAGTCACATCCCTTTGTGCAAGTTCTCTCAAGAAACTAAATGGTCTAGGTAATAGCTCTTGAGAGACCATTTATCATCATTTCATAGAAGACCAAAATGAACTTTAGCAAAACAGTCTGTGTACAACATTATCTCCGAAAGTAATCGTGCCATTCTAATGGCCCAGCGTCAGAGTCATATTATTTTTCAGGTTTTTTGTACCTCTATAAGAACATTTTGATTAGTCAAATAGAAAATAAAAGTCACAATTCTTTCTGACGTGATTTTATGGTAAAAAAACCTACAACCATTTATAATTTAACTGCAGATACAGTTACAACAAAAAGATTTTAGATCTTTAGATTTAGACCTTTTAGATTTTCTGAACAAAATCTGTCGTTATGCAGTTACTAAGGTTTTCTGAGTGTTTTTAGTGCGGTTGCTATGGCATTGAACGGTGGTTGAGTACTGGTGCAAGCCAAAAGAGCCCACCTCTAAATCTCTGATATTTTAGTCGCTAGATATGACTTGAATCCCTCATGAAAGCAGATCTATTTGATTTTCCTCACTCAATTTATTGTCTGAAAATGCTACATCTGATGTTTGCATTCAGAACTGCCTCTGAATCAGCACCCGCCTACAAATATGTTTACAATCTGCGTGGCTGAGAACTTTTCTCTGAGCACTTTCAAACTCATAACCATCTATATTAGGGTTTAATTTGACTCTACTGCACTGTATTTTGGACTACTGTCATATTGTGACATTGATAATATCGTTTGCTCTTCCTCAACTTCCTCTAGTGTTAGTCATTTTAGATAAGCATCTGCTGACTGAAATACTGTAAGAAGCCCTGCACAATCTATATTAATGGACGGACATCAGGGAGGGAATTACTGCATAACACATGCACTGTTTAAAGGGGATAGTTCACCCAAAAATGAAAATTTGATGTTTATCTGCTTACCCCCAGGGCATCCAAGATGTAGGTGACTTTTTTTCTTCAGTCGAACGCAAATTATGATTTTTAACTGCAACCGCTGCCGTCTGTCAGTCAAATAATAGCAGTGGATAGGAACTTCAACTATAACAGTAAATAAAACTTGCTTAGACAAGTCCAAATTAAACCCTGCGGCTCGTGACGGCACATTGATGTCCTAAGACACGAAACGATCGGTTTGTGTGAGAAACCGAACAGTATTTATATCATTTTTTACCTCTAATACACCACTATGTCCAGCTCCGTTCAGCTTCCTGTTAGTGAGGTCAAAAAACGCGTTCTGGTGACGGAAGTGATGTCTCGCCCATATACTTCAATGAGCGCGAGACATCACTTCCGTTGTCAAAGCGCGATCTGACCTCACTCACCGGAAGCTGAACGGAGTTGGTCATAGTGGTGTATTAGAGGTAAAAAATGATATAAATACTGTTCGGTTTCTCACACAAACCGATCGTTTCGTGTCTTAGGACATCAATGTGCCGTCACGAGCCGCAGGGTTTAATTTGGACTTGTCTAAGCAAGTTTTATTTACTGTTATAGTTGAAGTTCCTATCCACTGCTATTATTTGACTGACAGACGGCAGCGGTTGCAGTTAAAAATCATAATTTGCGTTCGACTGAAGAAAAAAAGTCACCTACATCTTGGATGCCCTGGGGGTAAGCAGATAAACATCAAATTTTCATTTTTGGGTGAACTATCCCTTTAATGTAAAAGATTACTAAAAGTTGGCAGACATATAAAGTGCTGTTCAAAAGTTTGGGGTCCGTAATGAGTTCTCTTATGCTCACCAAGGCAGCATTTATTTGATCAAAAATACAGTAAAAACAGTAATATTGTGAAAAAGAAGAGTTTTCTATTTAAATATATTTTAAAATGTAATTTATTCCTGTGATGAAGAATGTTCAGCATCATTACTCCAGTCTTCAGTGTCACATGATCCTTCAAAAATCATTCTTATATGCTGATTTGGTGCTGAAGAAACAGTTCTTATTATTATCAATGTTGCAAACAGTTGTGTTTAATGCTTAATATTTCGTGTTCCATTTTCTTTAATGAATAGAAACATCAAAAGAACAGCATTTAATTGACAAAAAGAAAAAAATCTTCCTGACCACAAACTTTTGTAGTGTACAACACTGTGTTTGAATGAAAATCTACACAACAATATCTCATTCACACTGCTGCTTAACCTGTTACTAAATGCAGGACTTGACATGTAATTTGTGTTGTGCTTTATACATTCCAGTAAATATGGAAAAACTAAACACCCACTGTTTCTTTCTGCTCTTTTAACACCATGATATCTACCACCATGAAACTCAGCTCTACAGACTGGGGGCTGTGAAAGATTGCATGCAAAATAGAGTTCAGATGAAATAGTTGTGTAAAAAAGTGTCCCACCTGCCAGCACATGTGCGGAGATTTCCTCTCCAAGATGTACTGGGTCAGCGGAGACGGCTCAAGCTCATATTTGTCAAAGGGCAGCTTGTCAATAACCATCGGCTCACAGTCGACACATGAAAACCTCACTACAGGATGGGAAGATCGAGGAGGCTAAAGAGAGAAGAAGAAAAAAAACAGCTGTTAAACAGAAATCCTCTGTAACACATTCTCCACAATGTTTTTTTTTTTAAAAAGATATGTCTGTTAGATAGCCAATTCATCCTGTAATTACAGCACCTGTGGGTATTGACCCACGTCAGGCACATGACAACACAAGCTGTTCATTCCTTGAGCGGATACTCTCACAACACCCTGACTGAACACTTAATAAACCAAAGGAAGCATTTTGGAACAAATGAAATATGAACTTACTTTAGAAATATGAAAAAGAGCCTTTTTTGAGGCTCTCATGTTAGTAATTGCACCCAAATCTATTGTGATACTAATTCACATTATTGCAGACATGACAGGGGAGATGTCAGGAAGGAAATGACCTCATGTTAAGCTCTGCAGCAGTCTTATTCCGCTGGCAATGTCTCTCTCACAGTGCCCACAGGCTGAGCTGAGCTGTGGCACTTTGGCACGGTACCAGCTGCTGTCTCTACAGTGTACTGTCTAAGAAAGAATAGACAGTGAGGGGGTGGGAAACCTCACGACAGTGAAGCCTTTCCTCATGTTACCACTCTTTTCAGCTCCCTTATCTTCATCCGCATTCATTAGCACTGTTTGAGCAAGATGAAAGCTAACCTTTAGTTTGCAGAGGTCATTACCTTTGGCTAATAAATTGCCTCATCCACTCGGCTTGGATGAGCCAATGCTAACCTATCCAAACTCCTTTTGCAAACATAGTACTTTTCCATTTTAATAAGGATTTAGTGAAAATTCAGCATGCAGAAGGAAGCTAAAGAAATGGCTGACTGTCTGCCAGGTCCCAAAGCTCAGCAGAAAGTCCTTCTGTGCTCGCTCATTAAATATTTTAGCCAAATTTATAATGTTTTCAGCTAGATTTAACACATTTTACTATTATGTATGATGTTTTACTGTTTGGGCTAGTGTTGTTAATATACTAATATAGTTTTTATTAATTGAATGAATTAGCTTTTAGCTTTAGTTTTCATTTTTTAATGTGGTTTTTACAGTTATTTTTATTAGTTTTTTTAATATTTTGAAATAGTTTTAATTTATATATATATATTAGTTTTAGCTTTCAGTTAGTAATTTTAGTGCTTCAACTTATTTTAGTTAGTTGCATAAGCAACATTTTTAGTTTTCATTTCATTTAAAGGGGTGATTCTCTGCTTTTAATAAAAAGTGGCTGTCTATGCAGTAGAAAGGCAAATTATTTTTTTGAAATCAGTGCTACATGACTAGAGAAAATGAAGAAAAAGTGCTGTGGCCAAAAAGGTTCCCTTATGCCCATAGGTAGGGAAATTTCAGCACCCATAATGCACTGGGATCGACTAACCACGAGAGGGAATGCAAAAATGCAGAAGTACGATCTGTAGTTTTCACAAAAGCCTTGGAGCTGTTACTCTGGCTGAGTTTTAACAAGTGAACAGGGATATCTGGATGTGTGTAACATGGAGAAAGAGTACACATTGTTCATTTACGTATAGTACCGACATCGAAAATCGACACACTTATCTATTAATTTTTCATCTAATATATTTCATTTTATTTCAGCTGAAATAAAGATGATGAAACAAATCTGTTTTTATAGGTTTAGTTGACAATATAAACACTGGTCTAATATGGAAATAAGCGTGCATATGTCGGTGATTAAAAACAAAAGAAGTCATTACTTGATTCCACACTTATAAACTATATAAATGTTTTGCAGGTTTTAATATTTACCAAAGTGGGGGAGTTCTGGTCAGGCCAGAAGGATTCTGGGATTGGCCAGTGACCCACAGGTACGCCTGTCTTGGGGTTGGGCCGGACGTAAATGAGCTTGTGGCAGCTGTGCCAGGGCTGCGGACTGAAGGATGACAAAGGACGAGCTGGATCCACAAGACCATCTGCACAAAGAGAAGACAATCATTGTCTATTAAAAGGTTAGTTCACCCAAAAATGAAAAAATTGTCATCATTTACTCACCCTCATGTCATTCCAAACCTGTAAGACTTTCGTTCATCTTCGGAAACACAAATGAAGACAAAAAGACAATATTTTTGATGAAATCTTAGAGATGTCTGTTCCTCCATAGACAGCTAATATGCAACTACCATTCTGACACTTCAAAAAGTTCATAGAGATCGTCAAACTAATCCGTATGTATCGAGCGACTTAGTCCAAATTTTCTGAAGAGACTCGATCACTTAATATGATGAACAGATTTAATTTAGGCTTTTATTCACATATAAACATTGATCAGCGAACATACACAGAAGCTCAGCTGAGCCTGCAAGAGAACAAACCTCTTGAAGAAGCTCAAACGTGCTGCGTAACACACGAGAATGAATCTCATTGGTTCTTTCATATCAAGCAAGCATAGTTGAGATTTCCTTTACCATATCTGATGTGTGAGTTGATGAATGTTTATATGTGAATAAAAGCCTAAATTCAAACTGTTCATCATATAAAGCGATTGTGTCTCTTCAGAAAATTTGGACTAAACCACTCAATTCATATGGATTAGTTTTACAATCTCTTTATGAACTTTTTAAAGCATCAAAGTTGTAGTTGCATAGCTGTCTATGAGGAACAGAAATTTCTCAGATTTCATTAAAATATATTCATTTGTGTTTCAAAGATGAACGAAAGTCTTACGTTTGGAACGACATGAAGGTGAGTAAATGATGACAGAATTTTCATTTTTGGGTAAACTAAGCCTTTAATTATTTTCTCAATAAGCACAAAACAAAAATGGAATCACATTATCACCACTGACCTTCACCTATCATAGGTGGATCTGGACCACTCTTCTCAAAGTGTATAACAACTCCACTCAAAACCTTTTGGACGAGAGACTCAAGACACTGGTTCAGCATCCTTTGCGTCTTAACGCAGTAAGAGCGGCCTTATAGAGAAAGGGTGAGAAGAAGAGAGTCAGCTGAGCTATGAGATAAACAAGCCAAATTTGCATAATCAACTAAAATAACCCTGTGCTTAGGGAACTTAAGTGCATTGGTAGGAAATCATCAATTTTTTTCCAAAAAGAAACTGACCGACAATTTATTTAAACTTTATTTTGTGACTTCACCGGAACAAAAGAATTAAGAAGAGATGCTTGAATGTGAGAGCTGCATTGAAGACAGATCACATAATAACAGATCTGTAAGGGGGCTGACAGATTAATTACAGAGTTTTACTGGGGCTGATATGAAAAACATGAAGCCCCCTTAAAGGGTTAGTTCACCCAAAAATCCTCTCGGATTTCATCAAAAATATCTTAATTTGTGTACCGAAGATGAACAAAGGTCTTACGGGTGTGGAACGACATGAGGGTGAGTAATTAATGACAGAAATTTCATTTTTGGGTGAACTAACCCTTTAAATAGGATCTAGAACCACTTATGTCTAAAGGACTGTTTAAAGCACTTTCGTAGAGTTCAGGCCTCATAAATTGAAGTTAATGGTTGATTTGATCAATATTTTAACCTGTATTTTCTGGGTTTAAATATACGCAGGTCTAAATTCTGCAACTGATTGGCACTGAAATGTAAGATTGTTAAGCTGATGGATGTACCTCCAGTGACCTCACACATCTGGGTGATAGCAGACTCATCAGTGGGCACACTGCCCAGCTGCTCGCTGTCGGGCACAGACACTCCTGGCAGTCGCAAGACCAGGGCGAAGAGTCGCTGGTCCCAGCGGAACGGTTCCTTAGTCAGCTCACTACCTGGCAACGGGGAATTCAGCGGCAGATGTAGCTGAGGGAGGAAGAGAAAATGAGAAATGAGATGGCATTGGGGTTTATGAGAAAGACACACTTCCTGCAAAACTTAATATTAAACATGATATAAATGGACAAGCAAGTCAAAAAATGGTTAAGAGTAATTGTCCCTCACCTCTTCAGCCACCCCAGAGCTGTGCGTCAATTTGTTACCATCTGTAATCGTAATAATGACCGATGGCTCCAGAAAGAACGGGTTCCGACCCTAGAAGAGAGGACATCATTTCTTTAAAAAAAAACGCAAAGAAAAAGAGAATTTGGGGTTCTTATTTCTGAGATCTTCTATAAAATGCTAAAATCTCATAATAAGCATTGAGGTCCAAAAATCTGAAAATGCTTGTAATCTGATTTAAAACATATATCCATTTTTCAAACTTCTTGTCCTATGCATGGCTGTGGGGATCATCAGTAATATTGTGAAATATTATTACAATTTAAAATATCTGTTTTGCATATTAATTTATTTTAAAATGTGTTCCTGTGATGGCAAAGCTTTTCAGCATCATTAATCCAGTCTTCAGTGTCACATGATTCTTCAGAAATCATTCTCATATGCTGATTTGATGCTCAAGAAACATATCTTATTATTAACATTGTTGAAAACATTGCTGAATATTTTTGTGCAAATAGTGCTAATTTTTACAGGATTCTTTGATGAATAGAAAGATAAAAACAACATTATTTATGCCATCTTGGTAACACTTTACATTAAAAACATCAATTAACATGGACTAAGGATGAAAATATTTTTTAAATCTTAAAACATCTTAAATTCAACATTTACTAAAAAGTTGAGTCTGTTAACGCTAGTTAATGCATTGTGAACATAAACAATAAACAATAACATTTTTTATTAACTAACATTAACAAAGGTTAATAAATGCTGTAAACATACATTTTTCATGTTAGCTAATGCATTAACTGTTAACAAATGAGACCATGTTGTTACCAAAATCCTTTGTAACATTATAAAATGTCTTTACACTTTTAGTCAATTTAATGCTTCCTTGATGAAAAAAAAAAAGACATTAATTTCTTTAATAAAATCTTACTAACCTCAAAAAATTTGAACAGTGGTGTAAGTGAAACGATTAACTAAAAAATGGCATTTCAGTGCGTTAATTTGAAGTTTATGTCAGAACTTATCTTTGTTTTAAATGTTTCAAAATCCTAAAACTTCCTTTTTGTTTCCAGGTTTAACTTAATTCCAACACAGTTCAATGAAATTAGGTAATAACACTTAAACTGACAGATGTTGCCAATTGTAGTTTACACAGTAAACGTTGAGTGAATACAACATGCATTCTCTCTGTCCATACTGCAGGGGTCAGCACTCAGTTACTCACCCTCACGCAGTACAAACTCAGCATGTAGATTAACACACTGCCTGAGGGTTTTATCTCAAAATGCATGTCTCCTATTTTAGGTAATCCAGCATGGTCTTAATGTGTGCATATAAAGCATCTGAATATTCTGTAGTACAAATAATCCAGTTAAATGCTTGATTTTATATGAAAAACCCACACACATCAAATTAAATTAAGGTGATACTCGTAAGGTGATACAAAATTGGCTCTGTAATCTCTGCATGTCGCTACATCCTCCTCCGGAGTAAAGAGGCCCCCTGTTACTGCTGATGAAAGCATCTCCACTACAAAGCCTCGCTGAACGGATGGTGCTGCTTAAAGCAGTGGGCAGCATCAGGTTTAAAGCTTTGGACTACAGAACATTTTCCCATATGTTAGCTGGGTCACTCTCATGCCTTCTGGAACACTTTAGACGTGCTGTGAAATGGTTATTTTTGTGTAATGGCTTCTTTCCAGCTACTTTCCAGTGAAGGAACATGTTGGTACACGCACTGAATAATTACATATTACATATATAATGTATTTGTTCACTTCAAAGAAATAACAAAACATTCAAGGCTGGATGGGAACAGAGTTAAATTATGTTAAAACATTTATTGATCTGAATATTGTGTTCTTTTTAAATGTCTGTGATGGTTAGTATTCTTGTTATGTGAGGAGACAGTTCTTATTATGCTGCATGCAGAATACCCAGGAGTAATTTGTTCTTCACTGAATAAAGATTGTTTTGGCCTTCTGAATACTGAAGGGAGATATAATTTTTACCTGACCATAGTTGTCGATGCCAGAGACTAGTCTGTTGAGATTGAGCAGGTCGAAGGCAGCGCGGAGAGCGTGACCCAATGTAGTCAGCCCAGATGCCTGCAGGTTCTTCAGCTCACTCATGAATGTGGCATGATTCTCTTTCCAACCCGCCTACCATGTACAGAAACAAACACACAGATTATGTAAAAAATATTTCCATATAACATTAGGAATATTAAACATTCAGACATTTATATACATTTAAACCCTAAATGTACACTACCGTAAAAGGGTTAGTTCACCCAAAAATGAAAATTCTGTCATTTATAACTTACCCTCATGCCGTTCCACACCCGTAAGACTTTCGTTAATCTTCAGAACACAAATTAAGATATTTTGAAATCCGATGACTTCGTGATGAGGCCTCCAGCAATGGACACTTCCTCTCTCAAGATCCATAAAGGTACTAAATCATATTTAAATCGGTTCATGTGAGTAGAGTGGTTCAATATTAATATTATAAAACGACGAGAATATTTTTGGAGCGCCAAAAAACCTAAATAACGACTTATTTAGTGATGACCGATTTCAAAACAATGCTTCAGGAAGCATCGGAACACAGCTGAATCAGTGTATCGAATCTGCTGTTCGGAGCGCCAAAGTCACGTGATTTCATCCGTTGGCAGTTTGACACGCGATCTGAATCATGATTCGACACACGGATTCATTTATGCTCCAATGCTTCATGAAGCAGTGTTTTGAAATCGGCCATCACTAAATAAGTCCTTATTTTGTTTTTTTGGCGCTCCAAAAATATTCTCGTCGCTTTATAATATTAATATTAATACGGAGCCATCGGATTTCAACTAAAATAACTTAATTTGTGTTCTGAAGATCAACGAAGGTCTTACGGGTGTGGAACGGCATGAGGGTAAGTAATAAATAAAACAGAATTTTAATTTTTGGGTGAACTAACCCTTTAAAAAGTTTGGGGTCGATAAGATGTTTCTGAAAGAAGTCTCTTAGGCTCACCAAGGCTGCATTTATTTGATGAAAAATACAGTAAAACATTACTATTGTAAAATATTATTACAATTGAAAATAATAAAATTACTTAAAAATGTAATTTAAAAATCTAGAAATTATTATTAATGTTGAAAACAGTTGTGCTGCTTAATATGTTTGTGGAAACAGTGATACATTCTTTTTTAATGAATATAAAGTTCAAATGAACAGCATTTATTTGAAATAGAAATGTTTTGTAACATTATAAATGTATTTACTGTCACGTCTTGCTAAATAAAAGTATTAGTCTAACTTCTTAAAAAAACAATCTGACCCCAAACTTTTGAATGGTACTGTATTTGAAAACTTTAATCACAATTAAAAGTAACAAAATATCAATCCGGGTAGCAAAAGCACAGACATTTCACAAACAGAAGGTTTTAAATGATGAGAATATAAGAATATAAATATTGAACTACAGTTCTAAATCAAGACCAAATAATATTTGGACTTTTTTTTAAGTTGTCAAAAGTTACTGGAACATGTTAGTGATGTCAAACACTATAGATATAGAAAGACGGTTCACTCCTATTAGGAATGGGAGAAACTGCAACAAGCAATATGGTGGAAGAGGTCCCGCCTTCTAAGTAAAAGAGCCAATCGCTGATTGATAAAGTCATTGCATCACTGCAGCTGTAGTTAGAAACCCGAGATCACACATAGGACTGCACATGCGCATTGGCTCATCTAGCTTGACGCTATTTGAGCATAAGAAACAACATTTACGGAACAGCTCATGTCAGGTTTTGTAGCTGATTTGAAATTTTAATTGTGAGTTCGCCAAGCAGTTTTTGAGATTTCAGGATTCCCCCATTCAAATATATAGCTGCCCGGAGGCGTTGCAAATATGGCGGCCGAGTGAACAGACTTTCCTTGAAAGGGACTTTGGTAATGTGACAAACTACCTTTTAGGCCTCTCTATATGTATTATTAGAAACATGATCAAATCCTATGCAAACTATTACACATTAAACAAGAAGTTTCCATCCTACTATGTGTCAATCACCTGTAGCTTTTCTCAGACTTTCGCCTAGCAAAATTAAGCACCTATTAGGCTACATAATGTTGTGTAATTCACATATGATCAGCTGGCCTAAGCACACGTCAACCTCAACTACACTACTTAAACGTCAGCTGAGAGAGATAGCAAAGAATGGTGTCAGACAGTCAGACAGTCAAGACCCAAAAAAAACACATGACAATGTTTGTGTCCGCTTGTACTAGTACATGTGTACGTGTAGGCAGCCTGGTAAGAAGCCACACAGATCTGCTACATAAGGCTTGACTTGTTTTACTATCTTCAAAAGACATTAGTGTGTGTCTGTCCCTGACCCACATTACCCCTCCCAGCAGAAGAATAGTCATTACTTTACTGCTCACCCAAAACGAAAAACAACAACAATAATATAATGAGTTCAGATGCTGAGAAAAGAACCGAGGTGAACAGTTCACCAAATCTGCTCTTACAAAATGATTCCTGCTCCACATAAATTTACTCAGTGCGAATAAATCAACACATTACATAAACATGCATACATTGTAAATCCCCACGAGGGAGAGAAGACTTAACAGGTCATATCCCGAGGTGGTTGAGCTTCAGATGTGTGTGTGTGTGTGTAGATTTATGTGCATTGGGAAGCACTAAAGAACAAAGCAGCCAGAGATTTGTCAGTAGGGGCTGGACAGTGTATGTCTCTATCCATGTATGGAACAAAAAAAAAAGAAACCGTTCAAGCAGTAGCTCTTCTAACTGGCACTCAATAATTCAAGCAACAGAGTAATTCTATTTTTTTCCCCATCCGTCTTTCTTTCCTTCCGCATTAACAATTTATTGGCTCTGAAGAAGTGTGACTGCAATCAGACTCTCCTTTAATCACACGCTTGTCCAGCAAGGCAGAAGAAGATGGGAGAGAATAAGGAATGTGAACACTGAATAAGCCAGGAAAAAGGATAATACCCTAATTGCAGCTTTAACAGAGGAAATGTACACTCAAACCCTTCTTTAAAGAATGACAACCTGACGGCGATCCAACAGAGGAAAGAACAAACAATGTAATCCATATACGAGTAAATCTCACAAAAGCATATCCAGATCATATTTCACCCCAAAATTAAAAGGAAAAAAAAACAGCAATTGGATTTTATATAAAGAAAAGTACTGTAATGCACCAGGTTTCATTTTTATATTTGGGATTTTTATTTATTTTCAGTGGTGATTTTCATTGTTGTTTGCATTACTGTGATACATTTTTTTTTTATTAAATAAGAATACTTTGAAGGCAGTAGATCAAATACTAAAATGTCTGTGATGTATAAATACTTTACAGTTTAAATAATATATTATTACATTTTATACAGATCATATTTGAACCAAAGACTTTATATATAGAAAGATATTGCACTCTTATTTTAATGAATGGGAGAAAGTGCAACGCAAAATATGGCGGAATAAGTCCCGCCTTCTAAATAAGAGCCAATCGCTGATTGGTAAATTAATGGCGTCACTGCAGCTGCCCGCTATGGTTCCAATAGAAACAGTCAGGCGCGCGCTTTCTATAGAAACTCGCACTAAGGACAGTGCATGCCGATTAGCTTGATCTAGCCTGAAAATGCCATTTTTTCATGATTCAAACTTTTAGAAACAAACTTTATGAGACAGTTGTTGTTGGATTTCATTGGTGCTTTCAAATATAAAATTTAATCAACAGCTTGACAAACAGCTTTGAAGAATTTTACGTTTCCCCATTAAAAAGAGATAGGAGCTGCACTTGAATGCCCGAGAGGCGTTTCAAAGATGGCCATCAAATGAAATGACTTGTCTTAAAGGGACTTTGTTTAATATATTATTTAAATAAAATTAAGAATTTTTTTTTTTTTTTTACATTGTGACATTGTTTTTATGTCAGTTAATCACATGTGCCCTATTTGCTCATTATTGCTTTTGACATTATTTACTCAGTGGTGAGAATCTATATATACATGAAGGCATCACAACAAATAATTATATGATGTATAAATACTTAACAATATAAATAAAACATTTTTTTCCACAGTAATAAGATTTTAGGAGGAAAATATGCATATTGTCATGAAAGATTGTCACACACACACACACAAAATAAAAACCTATATGGTCCCCATTTTGCTTTAAACTATAAAAAAATACAATTTCTTATTTTTTCTTTTAATTTTTGAGGTGAAATATGACCCGGGTATCATCTTGAGAGGTTTTGTGAGATTCGCCCACATATTTCCCTCCAGAGCAGAATGGAGAAAGTAATAATGCTAGATAAACATAAAGCTGTTGTTAGTTACAGAAAGCATATAATGTATTTTTCTGCTCTCAGAATTAGTGTACTATAAAACCTGACACTGTCTTTCCTCTTCAAACGTAGGACAGGTGGCAAGACAAATGAGCAGTTTTACATAAACTAATAGATAAGGACTCATTCTCTGTTAAGCTCATGTTCTAAGGAAACTAGCAGTCACTGTATAAATACAGCTCTTGTGATCTGAGGAGGAATCATCACAACAGAAAGGGCACGTGACAACCCAGGGTGGATTCACACGGGTTAAGCGAATGCCCTTATGGCCTGAGTATTATTCCAGGATCAGGTTGCCTTGTCCCGGGTGTTAATCTCTACTACTGCCTAAAGGTTGAACTGATCATGGATAACCATTAAGCTTGGTTACACACATCCACCCAGTTTTGCAGGAGGGACACGTCTGTGGTCTGAAGGGTGGTGCTTGTCATGTGTAATGATAAAGGCCAGGCAGGAACTAAAATTGTCACTCTAATGGAATGAGAGCTAGTGAACCAGCCAAAGAGCTGATCAGAAGGACCATCATGCTCATGACAAGCTCAAATAGATCTCCATTTTGAATTTGAGTATACGTGAGCAACATCCTAACTTGGCACAAGATTTTTCTTGGTAATCTCCATCCTTTATCAGCTGCATGCAATGACCCAAAGCAAAAAAAATGTGTAAATATATGTCAGTTACAGTATCTGTTGTGAATTAGTTTTAAAGGGGACCTATTATGCCCCTTTTTTCAAGATGTAATATAAGTCCCAGGTGTCCTCAGAATGAGTCTGTGAACTTTCAGCTCAAAATACCTCACAGATAATTTATTATACCATATTGTAAATACACATTTCTGAGCGCATGCAAAAACATGCTGTTTTCATGCATACTCTGCCAGATACTGTGCCAAATACTAACAAAACATCTGCTTGGTTTTGATTGGTTTCAATTGCAAACTTCTAATTTGGCGTTTTCTGAGCGCAAACATCTAAAGCACGCTCAAAGAAAGCTGGCTGTCAGACGGCACGTCTCGTGAGTATTAAACTAACTTCTCTTTCATGTCTTATTGTGTTTAAAGTGTTAAATACACACAAGTTTATGTCAAACACACAAAGTTCACAAACACAGTCAGTTATGTCTGTGAAACAGCAGGGATAAAAATTGCATGTGTATATTAGATCTGTGGCGCATTCCTTTCAAAAACAAAACTAATTCACTGCATCTTCGGCGGCTCAGATGTTGAGAGTAAATAAAGACTGTTATGTTCACTCTTACATCCAACGACAAAACACATCAATCGCTTACGAGACATTCTTGTCGCTACATACGTCTAGACAATGGCGGACAGTGCACAAATTGCTCAGGGCGGGGTCTATGCTAATACAGCAGAGTCCGTCAGCAGTCGTGGGCGGGGCCTGTACAATGTGACGTCACATTGCTCAAACAATGAAAACAGCTTGTTCTATGATACTGTTGAAGTTTTTTTTTTTTTTTAAAAAGGAGTGGGTGTACTTTTATCATTATAGGGTGGTTGGGTGTACAAACACTTCCAACACACATTTATGTTCAAACACCATGTAAAGTGAATTTTGTATAATAGGTCCCCTTTTAAATAGGAGAAGCAACGTGGATTTCTAAAGAAATATTTGGTCTGCCTATCTGTCATGAAGAACGAAGAGCAAGATTCAGAGCAAGATAAAGCATGAGGCAGTCTAAAGGATAAACATGGCAGAATGATAAGGCCTCCAGACTCACAGACTAGATATTTCTAGGCTACACCACAGTATTTGATGTGTATTATGTATGTAAATGTACAATGACTATGAAAGATAATTGGACATTTAAGTCACACTTAAAATTACAAAATAAAATTTCAAACATCAAGATCTGCAAACAAATGATGCTGAAGTTTTTTTGAACTTAATTTTTCATACTTATTTTTGCATTTACTTTTAACCAACTGGGTCATTTTAGTGGATGCATGAAGTCAGTTCTCTTTAAGTTCACACAGGAGTCCTATCAGAGGAACCACAGGTGTAATTCATCACATTAACTATGAACATGATCCACTAACCACAAATGTCCAAATACACTTTGTCTTAAAGGGATAGTACACCTAAAAAAACTAAAATTCAGTCATCAATTACTCGCCCTCTTGTCACTCCAAACCACCAAGTCTTTTGTTTATCTTCAGAACACAAATGAAGATATTTTTTATATTCTCTAATAATTTTTGTCCATGCAAGTCCACACAACCAAAACCCTCACAAATTAAAAAGTACAAAAAGACATTGTAATCAATATAAATCAAGCTCATCAAATATGGTAATCAGATGCTTGCGTGACGATCAAAATCCAATGAAGTTTAAAAGTGTGTGGACTTAAATGGATGTACCAAAATGGTGAGAGTATTAAAAATATCTTCATTCGTGTTTAGAAGATGAACAAAAAACGTTATGGTTTTACGACAGGTGAGTAAATGATTGCAAATTTTTCATTTTTAGGTGAACTATTCCTTTAATTTTGAACAGCATACACAACAACAGTGTTTGCATTGTTTGTATCAAAGAAAAATAACATGTTTTCCAGGACCTCATGGAGTAAACCACAAGCACAGTTATATGCATTTTGCATTTTTCCTCCATTGGCTAAAGACAGAAACAACACAAAGTTTACAACAAAACAAATGTATTTCCTTCTTTAACCTTTTGCTTTAATGATAAGCAATCTAAGCAGCAATCGATTAAGAAAATTGCAAAGGGCAAAAACTGTGTCAACTTCAGAAAATAGGCAAAGCTAAGAATAATGTTCTGCTTGGCCAGGGCTCAGACAACAAGAGAGGCACACAAACAGGAAAAGAGAGCTTTGTGAGGACTGGAGGCTCACTGGAGCTCTTCACTGTTTAGATGCTGAAAATCTCATGAATAATTGACAGGAAATAAAAAAGGCACTCTGTCAGACACAGAGGCCAGATTCTCGCTAGGCTGGTATTTGCCCAGTGTATTCTTGTCGAGAAATGGGTAAGCCTGGCCGCTAATTCTGAAGAGGCACTGCTTGGATGAGAAGTATTTTTTTTCTTTAAACAGGAGGAACAAGCTGGCTACGAATAGCTCAGAGAGGGCTAAGAGCTTATGTAAGAGAGCGGTTATAACATCTCATAACACTTTAGCATCTCAAACAAAGACATAGTAAGATAACGATGCCAAGTATTTGCCACTTGCACATTCACAATCTCATCATCCAAGCGGCTAAAACATGCCATATACGTAAATCATTAGTGCTTATTACCCGGCTATAAGCAGGAAATACTTACTTTAGTTAAAGAGTTAAGTGTCACTTGGAAGTCAGCCTCAGATTATCTTGGATAAACTGAAACAGGGTGGGAAAACTGCATGACAAGCATTGGAGTAAGAAAACCCCCCAAGAGAGTGACTGGCTACTTGCCAGATAGTCCATACTAATGAACTGCTAAAGCGCAAAGCTACTTTCATTGTCAATGTCAAACCACAAACAAAGAAGACAGGAGCCCAGAGAGCACCACGTCACATGTACATGTGCAGAACTCGATTCAAGTCCAGGCTGGGAGAAAAAGTGGAGGATATTTTGAAATTAGGCTGTGCAAAGTGACCGCGTAACCACAATTCCCATATCCAATATAGGAGAACTGGCACAGCAGTCTATAAACAGATGATGATGGCTGAATTTGGGGGTGAGAAAGGTCTGAAAACTGATTAAGTGGTTTTTTTTGCTTATTGGACTGACGGATGTGTGGGTTTTAAGCATGCACTATGTCGCATTTTGGTGAATTTTGCCGAACCAAGGAGTTTTTACTTACTGGTGTTTTTTTGTTTTGACAAAATATTAATGTCAACACAACCAAAGAGATTTAGCATTTAATGACAAATGTATACATTTAAATGAAAATAACTTGGTTGAACTCTGAAGTGTATTAGGGAACCTAAAGTACTACAGCCTCTGATTCACAAAATGCATTGGTTTAAAATCATTTGTTTGAGTGAATAAATGCAAGACTTTTAATATTCTGGAATAGTGAGAGCAAAGGCGTTAATAATGCATGTTCTCACTTTGGTTCATAAATCAAAAGTATATAACTAGGTCACTGCAGCAATTTAACAGTGAGAGCTTAAGTTTTATTACATAATAATAGTTTTATTATAATGTTTTTTATATAATAATAATAATCTTTTTGAAACCCAAACAAATAGTGTTATTAAAAGGTCAGTTCTGCTATTTTCCATGTGAAAATGCACTGGGAGTTGAGTTCAGTTGCAAATTTGCTTAGTTCGTCATAAAAAACTGATATGATGTTTTATTAACAAAGTTCAGGAGGAGCACATTCAGATAATCAACCAAATTAGCACGGGAGGAGGTATATATAGCCTAGCAGCAGACTTACCTCTGTCCCACTACAGTTTTCCAGCATCCCTCCACCACCCCATCTCCTCACTCCTAACTATCCCTATCCCAGCCTGGGATGGGGAGGGGAGGGGGGGTTGAGGCCAAATTCCGCCCTCCCCTCAGACAGCACGCCAAATACTCATAACCTTTACTCTATCTGATTATATGTAAGTGTGAACTTGTGAAATTATATCAGGATTTGAATCTGGCCCCTATGCGTACTACAAAATTACACCACTAGACTATCATGACTCACAGTTTAAGTGCCAGAACTGTCATTGTTGCCTTCTCAAAAAATTATGTGCATGATGCCTCTGAATGTAATACATGCAAGTCTATTCATGCCCTTGTGTCTTAGAATGATTACATAATTCATTTAGCAAGTACGACTCCAAGATATCCTGCTCATGATGACCATGACATTTTATTAGTATTCTGAATAAAGAGATTTGTTTGCGTACACACAGACCGTCCACCACACCGACAACTTGACCCTCCTTTAGCTTATCCCCAAATGGTGGAACCAACTTCCCCTATATGAAAATAGCAAAATGCTTCCTTGTATCTGTATCTGTACTAATTTTCCTGCACTAGTAGCATTTGCTTGAATTTGCACAGGAAGCACTTATTTCCTAGTTGTTAGTATTTCAGATTACATGCTTGCCATCTGTTGTGCAAAATTATCTCTTATGTGATGCAAGTCACTAATGCCTTATGTTGGTTTAAAAGTAAGCATAAGCATGCTTTGTATAGGAATATCTGATGTTTGAGTAAACTTTAAAGATTCAGTGGCTAAATGTAACAAGCACTTGGCGCACAGCATACTTAATAACCTTTCACCTGTTTGGTGTTTGGGAATTTGAAATATGAATGGGAAGGAGGTGAATGCACTTGCGAGTGGAGAGGGAAGGAAGTTTATGCTTGTTTTCAAGGGCAACTCAAAAGCGTCTCTCTCTCTCTCTCTCTCTCTCTCTCTCTCTCTCTCTCTTGTAAAGAGCAATGCAAAACTGCACAGCATCTCCTCATTTGCTTATTGATGGCTGTTGCACAAATCAAATCGTGTTGATTTGTTCAGGCTCTAGTGGCCAATCAGAATGCAAGAGGAGGGCACGAGCCACAGGGCAGGATGCTTGTCCAATCCCGGCCGAGTTGGCCCGTGCACGCGTCATGCACTACGTCACAGTGGATAATAAATCTCTCCGCCTCCATCTCAGCGCTCGAGAGCATTCCCAACACAAAAGCAAAATGTCCGCCATGTTCAGAGGCTGCGCTGCTCCGGGTCTGCGGATATTTTAACAAAAATTAGTCGTTTTCGTCACCGGGAGGCCGCCCGACCCGATGCTACGAACCAGAGGGACAGTAGAGTCTCACTGTCAGAAAAAAATCTCCGCTTTAACCACATATAAGCACAATTTAGTAGTATTTATTTACCTTTACGCCGTATGGTGGATCATCGAATGTAACTAGCATGTACCTGTCGCCTCTACTAGCCGGGTCTCGGGCACGCAGCTGTTAAAGAAAACGAAACAATAAACATTCATTTAAACTGATCCTGTCATAGGGATCCTTAACTTTAACAAGGTACAACAGTAAGCTGAAAAAGTCGGGGTAAAATTATGCTTTACCTTCATAAAGATCTCAACCGCGCCTTTAGCAATGTCCAGATACGTCGTACCCAAATAAGTGCGCTGATTCATAGAAGCGGACGTGTCTATCAGGAAAAGTAAAATAGGCATTTTAAAATGTATAGATATACGTCTAGATGTTTGCTAAAATATCTACAATCGGCATATGACCTATCTTGCGGCCCTGGGCATGCATATATGTGTGTATATATTTTGTTATAATCAGACCCCCCCAAAAGAGGGTCGTACTGCCACCCTTTGCAGCCGCCTGATTCTCTATCTGTCTTTTCTGAGCAGTGCTGGGCTCGCGCTGTTAGAGAACTTCTCTTCCGAACAGACCGAAACGCCTTCGCCCCGCCGCTGCTACGCCATTGGCTGAAACGAGCCGCGAAGCCACGCCCACTCCAGTATAAATATGCAATGAGGTCGTGGAATGCCTCCTCAGTTCTCCGCGCTCGCTTGAGCGGACGGAGATGGAGAGGGACGACGGGGATCTTGTGTGTGTGTGTGTGTGCGCGCGCGCGCGCGCCTAGTATTTGTCTTTTAAAGGCACTGCTGCTATTCTATTGTGTGTTAGACGGATTAAACGCATTATAAAAGTCCACTTAAAACCTATAGTGTCATTTTCATAGTCTCATAGAAAGGGCAACCCCCTCCTCGCCTGATCTTGTCTTGGTGGGGGTGGGGAGTAGCTTGGGTTCCGTGTGATTTTTATAATAATTGTGCCTCCCCCTGACCATCGAGAAATCCATCCTCGTCCGCTTTCCCCTCCTCTTGTTTATCTCCTTTGAGAGACTATAGGCAAGCGCCATGTTAATACACCAAACCGCCCTAGACCGTGACAACGGCGGCACAGACGTGCAGCGTTGTCAGGCACTGGAGCCTCGCTGCACATTCCCTTTGATTTTGTGAATGTGAGAAAGGGACCTGTTAAGCAATCCAATACCTCATAAATGTAGCAGTGTTCACGAAGATGGAGTATCTGCAAGAAAGCTAGTGTGCTAATCTGCTGGGAATAATCTGTGAACAAGTGCCGATGATACAGAACCCTTTATTATGCTCGTTCAGCCGCATTTTTACATAACTTCAAATCCAATCGCTTGCTCGGGGTGTGAAACGTGTCATTGGATACCCCTAATATAAAATCACCTACCTATTGTAGGGCATATTCTACCACACGGTTTCTGTTTGTTATGGTCGTTGGTATCCTGATTCACAACAAAGGACACGTTTTTTAATGTGAAACTGTCGTTCATTCATTAAGAGAGGGGCTTTATAAAGGTCGTCCTGTTCTTCTTACTGTTTTAATTTCTCTGTATATGCTGTTAATGGGAAAAATAATGTTTAAATTTTCAGTGTGCAAATGTGTGCACAAATGTTTTGATTATGGGTTGTGCCCTAAAAAGGCATGTGGTGGGTGGTTGAATGAGCATTCATTTAAAGGGCGTGTGGGTTTCTTTGGAATGACTTATTTTTACTTTAATAAAATAAAAGGCGACATAAATGCTGTATGTTGTGATATCAAATGGCAAGTTCGATTCACTCTAGGGGTATTTAAAATTGCCAAAACGGATAAAATTGAAATTGTTATTTCAAATTTCATTTGCTAACATTTATAGGAAAATGTTTTTGTGTTAAGGAAACGCTTCCTTTGAGCTTTGCCAAACCTTAAAGGGACCGTTCACCCAAAAATAAAAACAAAATTCTGTCACACAAAATGAGAAGTTATATTGAACAAATTGCATCGTTCAGTCTCTAACATTACGCTCCACATCTATTTTAGTGTTCTGCTGGAGATAGGAAGACAGAACAACATGAGTACGTGAGCTAATGATAGAGTTTTTATTTTAGGGTGAACTGTCCCTTTAAGACTTTTCGTAACGGGTAAACGGTAACCCAGAGAGTGGTAGCTGTGTCGGCATTAAGGCGTAATTTATCTACCGAATATATTTTCTGAGAAAAAAAACAACAACATCATAAATAAAATTAAATACATTTGTGAAACTCACAATGACGTCATAGAAGACTTTGGCGGAATTCCTGAAGCCCTCCAGTATCCCAGCATTCAATGCGCCCTTGCAGCGTATTGTTGACAAAGAAAAAGGAAACGGGGTGGGATTTGAAATAAATATCGTTAAACGGTAAACGGGAGTGAGGTAAACATATATTTACTCTTTCAATAGCGACATTAAATAACTTAATGTTAAACACTCTGTCATCTCGATGTTGCAATATTGTTATGCTAGCATGACTGTAGGTTAACCATATCAGTAATACGTCAACATCCAGTGAACAATACTGAATATTACGTCTTTCTTTATGTTAAACTACGTTAGTCAGTAACAGTATTTGTTAACCGAACGTCTTAAGTGCTTAATTTCTGTGGGCGAAGTGAAATGGCAGAGCTTGCTAATCATTTTTAGGCAGAAACTCTACATCTTTTTTGCATTTAGTTTAACATTAGACATGCAAATATATTGTTGACATCGCATATTTTAGGTCGAAAGTTGACGCTTTAATGTACAGGTTTAATAAAATATGAATGTCCTGGTACATATAGCTATCTCTACTAATAGTCAGTAAACACAATAGCCTTCAAGAGGACAAAAGGTCTGTCACGTCGTTATCCGATCTCCAGGATACAATCTGTAGCAAGACATCAGTCACTTGATGGGGATTTTAATATTATACTGAAGACATTTAAACACTTACATTTACTGAAGTTTTTTTGTTGTTGTATTTAGTCGAGCAGTATTTTCGTACGTGTCTGATGGGTGTATTTATTTCGATATTACTAAAACCAAAGTCTTTAGTCTTTGGTAAAACCCATTTAAATGAATCTCTAGACCTGATATATGAGAGCAGACATCCTTGTATCTGCCAGCTGTCATGGTGTGTCATTGACCTCATTGGTATGATGTTAGACGGTTGAGTTTGACGTTGTTTATTTATTGCTTTAGATCGTATTGCGAAATCCTTGAGTTTCAGACGAATTCAGTAAACACGGTCACATGACTAGCCACGTGGAGGCGGAAGGTTGCTTTTGTACAGAGATCTTGGCCTTCATCCATTAGTCTTTATTACATTGACACTATTATCAGATTATATTGACATGTGCCTTGCAGTTTCCATTGGCTTTCATTTTAACTGCACATTAATATTACGTAACTTTTCCATTCGTGCCTGTGTTTACTTCACTTTTCTGAAGCATCCCTTGATTATTTTCATGCCACAAATAAGCCTAAGAGAAAAAGTTGTTACTTACCAGTAGACCTGTTCATGTAATTTGTAAATTAATTGTTGTAGTAGCTCTCAGCTTGTTTTGTTTTAATGCACAGATTTTGTAAAGTTACACAGCACTGTACTAGGTTGTTTAACATACAAAAGTAAACAAAATGTCCTTCAAATCAAATATATGCATTTATTATTATTATTACCATGAACTGCAAAGGCGTAACAATATAATAAATTATTAACACATGACACACTGAATAGGACAATTGATCATTTTGGTTTCTAAATGCGTATGAATTCTGATCATTAAAGTAGCAGCTGATATTTCACTGTAAAAAATGTGATTTTTGTGATTTCACCCTGTAGTTTTGGTTTTGTTTATGGTTTTCAGGCATGAGTGACCGATGAACCTCTGCCAGAATACCCTATAGTTTGATAGAATGTGCTGCTTTTGACGTCACGGCTGATATAGGATGTGTTTTCTCCTCTTAAAAGTTGATAAGCATATTTATTTTGTTATCTTAGCTATGCAGTATACACAATTATGTAGTTCGTTATGTTTCATTATTTAGCCAAACAGACCTGGTTCATTTTTGAGTCACAGTCAAGGACCTCTGTTGGTTACACTTCCATTCAAAAGTCTGGGTCAGTAAGATTTTTTAAAATGTTTTTGAAAGAAGGCTCTTCTGCTCACCAAGGCTGCTTTTATTTGATCAAAAATACAGTAAAAACAGTAATAGTGTGAAATATTACTACTATTTGTTACCATTATTTTAAAATGTAATTTATTCCTTTGATGGAAACAGTTGTGCTGATTAATGTTTTTGTGGAAACCTTGATTAATTTTTTCAGGATTATTTGATGAATAGAATGTTTAAAAGAACAACAAAGTTCAAAAGAAATCTTTTGTAACATTATCAATGCCTTTACTGTCACTTTTGATCAATTTAAAGCATCCTTGCTGATTTAAACTATTACTTTCATTCATACTGACCCCAACGCCATTTCATTAATCATATCGTCAGCATATGGGAAAGTGTGAACAAGTACTAGTCAGGTAAAATCACTCTAATGTTCTGTTTGGATTATTAGAGCAGAGTAATTGCTATAAAATGAGGGAAGAAGTGCTTCCAATCATTGTGTTAGCAATGGTTACCTCAAAAGAAAGATATGCAGCCATCATCGCTTTGTATCAAAATGGTCTCACATGAAAGGAAAGTGCTTCAAAGAATATTGCACCTCAAAGAACCATTTACTGGATGATCAAGAACATCACCAGGTTCAACTGTAGTGAACAATGCTTCAGGACATCCATCAAGTGCCAGGACAGTCTCCTCCCTGGGAGTCAGCTATGGAATCGTGTCACCACCGGTGCTCAGTATTGGCAGCAGGTGTGTGTGAGAGCATCTGAACGTACGGTGAGGCCAAAACCTTTGGACAACAGACTTTTGTCAAGAAGGGCAGCAAAGAAGCCACTTCTTTCCAAGAAAAACATAAAGGACAGACTGAAATTCTGTAGGAAGTACAAGAAATGAACAGCAGAAGACTGGTGCAAAGTTATTTTCTCTGATGAAGCACTGTTTGGGACATCTGGACAATCTACTGTCCGGAGATGAAAAGGTGAACGCTACCATCAGTCCTGTGTCATGCCAACAGAGAAGCGTCTTGAGACCATTCATGTATAGGTTTGCTTTTCATCCCAAGGGAGGCTCTCTCACAATTCTGTCCAAAAACACTGCCATGAATAAAGAATGATAGCAAGAGCAACTTCTCCCAATGACCCAGAGCAATTTGGTGAAGATCCGTGCATTTTCCAGCATGATGGAGCACCGTGTCACAAGGCAAGAGTGATAATGAAGTGGCTTGGAGATCATTACATTGACATTTTAGATCCTTGGCCAGGCAATTCCCTGGATCTTAATCCCATAGAGAGCATGTGGTCAGTTCTCAAAAGGCGAGTGGACATGCAGAAGATCACTAATTGTGTGATCAACTCTGAGCACTACCAAGGATGATATAACGATATAGTTCTAAATATAGCAAGAGTTCACACCACAACTATAACAATAACAGCACAGTGAAACAATATCGTTGAAATCACTTTAAGAATGTTTTTTTTTTCCAGCTGATGAACGATAAAAACATTGACAGCCAGTCAGTATCCATCCTGCTTTAAAGAGCTCAAGCAATTAAAGTGGGAGATGACAAACCTGCAGCATGCGCTTAGAATAAAGACAACAATATCGTCCATTGTTGTGGACCAGGAGTGTCCAATCCTGCTCCTGGAAAGCCTCTGTCCTGCAAAGTTTAGCTCCAACTCCAATTAAACACACCTGAACAAGCTAATCAGGGTCTTACTAGGTATACAAGAAAGCAAGTTGGAGCCAAACTCTGCAGGACAGACAGTGGCTTTATCCGAAAACTTAAGCAACTGACTTGTTGCCTCACTGTCCTATCAGGCAATGACTTTGCAGGCAGTGTTTCCTGCACAAAGGTACCTCACAAAACTGACTTCTGAGGCAGCGCAACGGTTTAATGATCTAGAGAAAAATAGCGCGATCTTTGGTGATAAGTGAATATTTTATTACTATAATAGAAATTACATCAAAAGTGGAAAACAACGGTCAAAAACGTACATTTACACACATACTGACCACCAGCCGCAACTTTCAGACACCATCTTTATTTTTTAGCTGAACTGTCACAGAATGGAAAGCACAGGATTGTGGGATGTCAAAGGCAGTGAAGGATACATCTATGCTGCCTTCAAAAATTGATCAGATGAAGGTATCTCAGGAGGAGACAAGAAGTGAAGCTAACTTTGGATTCGGATGTGCCTTGATGCCTTCCAACCTTGGAATGTGTCCTTCCAAGGCAGCATTTTTCAGTTTTCGTATGTAGCCAGTGGCCAAGTTTGGACACCCCTGTTGTGGACACTAATATAGTTATCTGTATAGTTATCGTTCTTGGTGTGAACAGGCCTTTAGGCAAGAATGGATCGCCATCAGTAAGGATTTGGCTTAGAAGCTGATATCCAGCATGCCAGAGCGAACGGCAGAGGTTATGAAAAAGGGTCAACACTGTAAATATTGGCTCTTTGCATATGCTGAATGTTTTTGCCAAATAAAAACCTTTAAAACGTATGAAATGCTTGTCATTGTTTTCCAGCATACCATAGAAACGTGAAAAAATAATCGACAGATACTGAAGCAGCAAACTTTGCAAAACGTAAAATGTCACTGCCAAAACTTTTGGTCACGGCTGTACAGAGTGTACAGACTTAAGCCTTTTAATTTACACTGAACGTGAGTTTTTGTATATTTTCGATATTCTGCTTTTATGACTAGCTCTGTTATTTCTATTCAAATGTACTGTATTCCTGCCTTCTACTGTCGGTCATGATGAAATGGCCCCATTTGTGTAATTTCAGAGGTGAACGTCATGCTGCCAAAGAGCTGAACTGGCTGCATTTAGAACTGGATCTCTGCACCGCTACAGCCCGGCGAGGGAGTGGGAATACGATAAAGGGAGGAGGAAGTGAGCTCAGCTTGAGCCAATGCAGAAGCAGAGTCGGCAGCCTGACCTAGTGGAGGGAAGCCTTCCAGTGTTTGTGTTCCCCACCGAGCTGGTGTTCTACGCAGATGAGCAGGCTTCACATAAGCAGGTGCTCACCCTCTACAACCCTTATGAGTTTGCTCTAAAATTCAAAGGTGAGTCGTATATTCGCGTTGTGCCCACGAGAACCTTCCTTTGTGTGCTGTAGTGGTCCTTCCTTTCTTACTGCTTGTTGTTTCATCAGTTCTGTGCACAGCGCCAAACAAGTATGCGGTGGTGGATGCCACTGGTGCCGTTAAACCGCAATGTTGCGTGGATATGTAAGTTTTGCACTTGAAATATTTTAAACAGAAAGATTTCATCGTGCTTTTCACAATCATTAATTTCTTGTGATTTTCACCAAACAGTGTGATCCGCCATAGGGATGTGCGGGCCTGTCATTACGGGGTGATTGATAAGTTCCGGCTGCAGGTGTCTGAGCAGAGTCAGAGGAAGGCCCTGGGCAGAAAGGAAGTAATGGCCACTCTGCTGCCCTCCGCCGCTCAAGAGCAGCCCCAGGTCCGGCCCCAGGAAGAGGAGCGCAGGATGAAGGAGCAGCTTGCCGACAGAGTGTTCTTTGAGCAGACTGCATTCCAGACAGGTGCATTTTACAGTCAACATGAGTTCACGCTCTTAAAGGGTTAGTTCACCCAAAAATGAAAAATTCTGTCATTAATTACTCACTCTCATGTCATTCCACACCTGTAAGACCTTCGTTCATCTTTGGAACACAAATGAAGATCTTTCTGATGAAATCTGAGGGTTTTTTTTTTTTTTACCTCCATAGACAGAAATTTAACCACCACTTTTGTTTTTGTGCACAAAAAGTATTCTTGTCACTTCATAAAATTAAGGTTGAAACACTGCAGTCACATGAACTATTTTAACAATGTCTTTACTACCTTTCTGGACCTTGAACGTGGTGGTTAAATTGCTGTCTATGGGGGATATAAAAAAAAAAAAATCCATGATTTCATCAAAAATATCTTAATTTGTGTTCCCAAGATGAACAAAGGTCTTACGGTGTGGAACGACACGAGGGTGAGACAGAAGTTTCATTTTTGGGTGAACTAACCCTTTAATACACATCCCTTGTTCTTACTGTGAATGATTCATAGGTGCTTGTATTTCCAAAGAAAAAGGCTTGTAATCTTTCATCAGTGTGGAATGACTTTCTCAGTCTTTTCAGCTCTCTCAGTTATTTTAAAACCTTACCACTCCAGCAAACATTTTTCACAATCCAAGCAATTCACTTAGAATGAAATAATGTCCTAGTCTTTTTTCTTAGTTGAGAAACATGTTTCAGTCAGAGATGCATCACATTATGGGTTGTTGGAATTTGTTTCATTGGGCCCACAAAAAAAAAGAAGAAAGATTTATTAACTAATTGTAATTCTTTCAGAATTTTAAATATAAATTACAACATACAAGTTTGGATTTATTATTATTTTTTGTTTGTTTAATATTTTTTTTGAGCAGTGGATTTACCATAAGTCTTTACCATATCTTCTACACAACACAATTTTTTTTTTTTTTTTTACAAATATTTCTTCATAATTTATTTTATTTTATTTTTTTGCAAAATTAAATTTAGCAATGTATTTTTATATTTGCTAATCTTTTGTTCATTAGGAAGTGTTTATGTCTTCATTTCATAAACACTTTTTTCTTGAAAACAATGGCATACAGTGCAAAACACTGATTGGTTTGTAGTGTTTCCCTACTGTGCCAGTGGGCCTTACTAGTTCACCCAAAAATGAAAATTCTGTCAGTATTTACTCACCCTCAAGTTGTTTCAAACCTGTATGAGTTTCTTTCTTCTGCTGAACACAAAAGAAGATATTTTGAAGACTGTTTGTAACCAAACAATAGTGGGGCACTATTGACTCGTGGTATGGGGGAAATAAATTCTATGGATGGCAATAGTGCCCCACAACTGTTTGGTTACAAACAGTCTTCAAAATATCTTCTTTTGTGTTCAGCAGAAGAAAGAAACTCATACAGGTTTGGAACAACTTGACAGAATTTTCATTTTTGGGCGAACTATCCCTTTAATGTAAAGCTCTTGCTGCTAACTACTTTTCCCACTGGGTGGCATCAGAGAGCTGTATTATATTTTATTGTTTGGTGGTTTTCTTTCATTTTATAACCATCTGCTTCTTCCTTTTTTGTATTGTCACAGAGAGCCGTACAGCATCTGGGGGTCCCAGCCTCCTTACTGTCCTTTTAGGCCTGGTGTGTATGGCAGCCCTTATGCTCCCAACTCTGGGAGAACAGGAATCCACAGTGCCTGTCTACCTCCACTTAAGTGTTAACAAGAAACTTGTAGCTGCTTATGTTTTAGGTGAGTCGCAAAAATGCATCATATTCCCAGTTTGATTGTGTTCCGCACATTTTCACGGTACTTTCCCTGTGTCGCACAGGTCTTCTTACAATGGTTATTCTGCGCACTTGAAGTGCTCTTGGAAACAATCTTGCTGAATGGAACTAATAAGAAGATGAAGAGGGGAGATCTGGACATTAACAGCCAGGAGGGTTGTGACGATGGAGGGAGTATGTCTGAGAAACTCCCTATAAACAGGAACTAACTTCTTAAATGATCATCGCAAACACAATGAAGACGCAAAGATCCATGGGCAAGGGGAGGGGGAGCGTTTTGTGTTCACAGGCCCAAAACTGACTGAGCTGGCATTAGGTCCGGCTGACTATTATGTTAAGTGGGAGGGGGTGTTGAGGAACATGAATACATGAAATTAAATGTCGTTATACGTCATATTCAGTGTCTGTGGATTTCTGTTGCTTATTTCAAGGCTGAAAATGTTCTAGTGTTTGTCTACTGCTTAAACCTTATACAACATAAAATAAAGTAAATTGATTTTTAAAGGCATTTCCTAGAAAGTTTTTATTCAGAGTATTAGTAGTGACATCAATTATTCACTAGTTTCTGAATCATAGTTCTTGTAGCTTAAGAAGCAATATGCAACATTGCAATGATAACGGTTTAGAAATCACATGTGGCGCACAGAGCATTTAGATCTGCACTCCTGAAAACTGATGTAACTAATGTAGTGTAAGGTTTGGACTGTAGAGGAAATGGGATTAGATATCCAGTAGGCGGGTAGTAATCCAATGTTTTATTTTGGGCAGTTACTACAAGGTTAAATAAGATTGAATATTTATTCTTCTTTGCACCCTTTTCACATCAAACTATTAGTCACTATTGTCAGAAACTAATAGAAACTCCTTTACAGCAGTTTTAACTAGTTTCTATAATTTAATCCCAGTGTACTTTAATGCAAGACATGATGGTATACATAAATGTATATTACTTTTAAAAGTTTGGGATCAGTTTATTTACTAGAATTTATTTTGTTCAGCAAGGAAGCATCCAAATTTGATCAAAAGTGACAGTAAAGACATTCACAATGTTAAAAAATATTCCTATTTCAGATAGATGTTATTTTGAACTTGCTTTAAGGAATCCTGAAAAAAAAAAAAAAAAAAAGCAGGACAACCATTTTCAACATTGATAAGCGTTTGAGCAGCAAATCAGCATATTGGTATGATTTCTGAAGGATCATGTGACACTGAAGACTGGAGAAATAAATTACATCTTAAAATATGTTACAATAGAAAATAGTTTAAAATTATTTTTGCAGTGAAGCATAAAAACTTTCAAAAACGTTAAAGATAACTGATAGATTTACAAGGTTAATTGTGGAAAATACATCACAGTCTGAGGAAAAAAGGCCCATTGAAATTGTTAGGAATGAAAATGAAGACTACTTAAAGCAAAAAAAAAAAAAAGCTTACGAGTTAACACCTCTGTTATGACCACACAAGATAACCACACAGAAAACACTGAACAAGTTTGATATCACGAGACAAGGCAATAAAATAGCCGGACAAATAATTTATTTCTGAGATCTCAAAGTCTCTGATATGATGGGAACAAGATTTGTTTAGGAAGAGTAGAGAACAACTACACATTCTCACGACTCGGGTCCTCCTCAGAGTTCACATGCTCAGGCTTTAAAAGTACTGTATGAGTCGACAGGACAGAGTAAAATCATTAAATAAAGAATTCGACACGTCCACAGGACAAAAACAAACCAGCAAAGCGAACTACAAATACACTTCACCCATTACTACAGGACAGAATCTGGATCTACATGACCCATTTTTTTTTTGTTAGCAAAGACATTCAGAAAAAGTTTTATACTGAAGTTTCATCTTTACTTGTGTGAAAAAAAAAAACTTTCAAAACCACTTAAATGGGGGAAAAAAGGGGATTTTACAATCACTTTCTTGCAAACAAAAATGAATTTATGATACATTATATCATGCTTGAGGAAATAGAGCGATTTCTTTTAATGAAATTTAGAAAAACCATTTACAAAAGAAAATACTATTTCCTAAAGTAACTACAACCCCAAATGAATAACTTCTACAATTACAGTTGTACATTTCTCTTATATACAAATTTAATGGCACACCATTTCAGTATCAGTAGATTACATTTAAAACTAACTCCACAAATGACTCACGATGGGAGGGTTTCATCTTTTTTGCACTTCTGCTTAACTGTTAAACTGCCAAATGGGTCACTGAAAAATGCATTCAAAAACAAATTCTCCAAATGCTTCCATTTGCTTCCAGAACAACAGAAACGGCAAAGCCACCGTGTGAAAATGAAAAACATTCAATCACTCAACCCAGCCCGGATGTTTTGCTCCATTGTCTGGAAGCTGTGAAAATAACAGTTGTACGCATGTATTTAGGTTGACAAACACAGGCAGTTTAGTTTCTCTGTAGTGTTCAAATCAAGGATTTAGTGGTTACCAACAGCTGCAATATTAAATCCCATCTGCATGAGTTGTGTACAGCAACCATAACATCATTTTAACAGAGAACGAAGTGCTAAGCTCTGTGAAAAATACATTTCCTCCACCTATTTGAAAATCAAGAAAAGGCAATTCCTGAAAAATTAAATATGCAGATTCAGAACAAAGCCCAAAATGATATTCAGCCCCTTTAAAGTGCAGTTGCACCGCTATTAAAACTCCAGAAGAGGCGGCTGTCAGTTTGCCGGTCAAGCGTTTTGCCGCAAATCTTATGTACATACTTACATACAAATAAAACGAAAGCAAAAAAAAAATAAGTTAAATTCTCACACACAATACCTGTTGGCAAGCTGAGATTGTAAATCAAAGGACGCGCCTGTAGTTCTCCTGTTTACAGCGGTTTTCTTTTCAAAGCGTTTTACAAAGAGTTACAATATTGAGGGACTAAAAACAAAAAAAAAAAAAAAAAAAAAAATTCAAGATTCTCCTCTGACGTTGTTCGCTTTGATACAGATCTATACATGTCTCATCTATTTATAGCAGCTTTATAGCACAGTTTCTCCATGCCCTTAGGGTCTGTCCCATCCTGGGCCGTTTTTCTTTAAATGTAACAGGACAATTTGTGAGTAGAACAGAAGCCATGTTTGGAAGGCATTGGAAAAGAAAGTAAAAATGAGTGGACGAGGGCCTGAGAAGATGCCCCAATCCTCCTCCGATGTCCGTGATCACTTAGGGGAAAGGTCCTGGAGGGGTGTGAGGGGAGAGTTACTGGAGGAGGGCGACACTCCTTCCATCTTGGCTGGCGAATCTGAGGATGAGCCAACGCTACTAAGACTCCCATCCAAAAAATCTGGAGACAGACTGGTGGAGAGACACAGATATAGAAGCGTTATAGACAGGCCTTTTTTTTTTTTTTTTTTTTTTTTTGCAAAAAAAAAAAAAATCCATTTAAAGGCATTGTAGGTAAAAAATTTATAAACAACTTTCTTCCAAATTTGTTTAAACTTTCTATATATATCAATGCATAATTAAAATGTAAGTACTCTGATAAAAAGAGTATAAAAATCGAGTGACTCTAGACCGTTTAATCTGTACTAAACACAGCTCATTATTTCCATTCGGGACGAAACATAGGATTGGCTTAGGCGACTGTCACTCTCTCGCAACCATGGCAACCACCCTTTTGCCACACATGACCTGCCCACTTGCGTGCGCACGTTTGATTTGAGGAATTCAAGAGGCATGGATCCTAGGAATACCAAAACAATGGCAGAGAAACAGCAAGCAAAATTCACAGTACCGGCCTATGCAGTTAGTGAAGGCAAACCAGGCAAAAAAGGAAGACAGTAACAGTACAAGAAAAGGCAATGAACAAAAAGTCTTTGGATAAAAGAAATAAAACGCGAGTTAATATCGGCGTGGCTTTCCAGCGATGGCGAGAACTGAGGGAACTCAAAGGGCTGAAAAGTGACTCCTTGATGGCTTTATTTCTGCTGGACAGGTAAATCTTTCTTTTTGTATTTTGATCATACATATTTTTTTGTTTATTTTTTCATGAAGCATGTGTCATTAGCACACGTAGCTGCGTAATATAGCTAACATAACATTACTTAGCGAGCCGTAGTAGAGACGATAAATAATCTATAGGCCTAGCTCAAGATGATAGCTATAGACCAATTTGGTGTTTGCAAACAGCGATGACGTTTTTTATGGGCGGAGCCTACCTGGTTGCAGAAAATGACAGTTGAGCAGTAGCAGTCTATGGAAGCCACGAAATAAAAGAATAAAAAAAAAGTTAATTTCGAGTTTATGTCTCACAATTCTGACTTTTATTTCTCGCAAACCTGAGTTTATATCTCACATTTCTTACAAAGAAAAACAGAATTGTGAGATATGCTCGTTATCCTGTAACTCGTTATACTCGTTTTCTGAATTGCAATTTATCCCGCAATTCTGACTTTTTTCCCCTCAGAATTGTGAAATAAACTCACAATTGCGAGTTATAATGGCCGAACTGGGAGTCAAACACGCAAATGCAAGAAAAAAGTCAGAATTGTGAAATAAAAATTTTATAGACTATGTTTAAAAGTTATCTATGTAAAATGTTATAGGTTTAAATATTATTTCATGCTGTAACTGCTATGTATGCATGTCCTCTGAACTGCATATGTGAATATTATGTAGACTTACTGTTTTCAAATTCCTGCTTTAATAGTAGACTAAACCTTGCAGGTGTCATCAGTGCAGTCTGTGAAACGTCTCCATTTAGCTTCAAAGGACGTTTTCAACGATGGTTCTTTAAAAATGAAGACTATATTTTTTTTTGCATTCCGATTCCAACATCCAGAGGCACAACAAAACATTTTTCTCTTATTCTGTGGATTTTGCACATTTTCCTCCAATTGCTACCGCTATTTTTCTGCAACCACTATGCGCGCGCAGCTGCAAGTGACGTAATTGTGACGTCTGCTCTAAAGAGGTCTATAGTGTTAAATTGTGCATAATTTTGCTTTAGATAACTAAATGCATGTTTAACAGATAGTAGGCCTAACGTTACTCCGCATCTAGGAACTTTTCTTAGAACTATATTTACCCTCCGTCTAACTCTTTTACCATGTTCACCTGTAAGTTTACCTGCACGTTTTTTTTCGCCTTTGTTTTGTTTTTATATTCTCTACCTATGTTTACTGATGTCTTTATCTTGTATCTGTGTGTGTCGTACACTTTGTTGTATGTGTGTGTTATTTTGTGTCTGCAATGCAGTTGTGAGTTGATATTTGAGTGCATGTTACTCTGTTTATCTGTAATCAAGACATTTTATAAATGTGATGTAATTGTGTTGACTCATCTTCATCACAGTGTAAATGATGGTAATGGAAAAACGTGTATCATGCAACCTGTTTTTAGCTTTGCCTTATAGATAACTAGCTCGTTAGCGAATCAAAAAAAATATATATTTTAAACTTTACCAATATCAATATGCTAGCTTGATAGTGAGTACTAAAATACATCTTGTTTGTTATGTTCATAATTATAAAGTTATTTTTATTACATGTGATTCTGACATGATGTCACTACATGCACTGTGCTCCTTCCTCTCCGCTCGTCTCAGGTAAATAATGCGTCTTCCAGCTCAGTGGTCGGAGTCGCGCGTTCATGTGTTTTGGGGGCGTGGCTTTGGAAGGAGCCCAGAAGGGAGGGGGTGGAGTGAATGGAAATAATGAGCTGTCTTTAAAACAGTCGTGAGAGGTCTACAGACACTCGATTTTTATACTTTCTTTTCAGAGTACTTTACATTTTAATTATGTATTGATATATAAATAAAGTTTAAACAAATTTTGAAAAAAAGTTTTTTATAATTTTTTACCTACCCTGCCTTTAAGTCACAATAATATTTTTTGAATGGACTGAGCAGAAAATAAATGTCACTGAAATTACTTCTGTGAGAATGTTAAATAACACTGATTTTAGCACTGTTGAGGTTGAGTCAGTTGACACTTGATAGTAATTTTAATGTCATGGCAATATTCAATAGCAAATAATACACTACTACACACTTTTAAATGGAGAATTAGCAATACAAATACATTTAATTGAATCAATAACATGCAGCCTTAATAGTATTTTACAATATTTTAAGTAAATAATGCTTCAAGTTTCCAACTTGAAGGGGGTTTACCCCAATCTTCAGTTCATATTTCAACAAAATTGCTTTTAAACAGGCAAGGAAAATGACTCTGGACCCATCCTGTGCTTTATCCTAAATCTGAACTACTTCAATTTGGTTGACGGTTCCATACTGCAAGGTTTAGATCATACTCAATGGGTTTTCTTATCAACCTATTGCTACTAAACTATTATACTTATAGAAACATTACTATTGTAATAAAATTAAAAAAAATTTAAATAAAAATTTCTTTAAAATAGTAAAATGACAGCTTTTTTTAGTCCATTGCAATGGTTATAACTGTAAATCGGATTCAAACTTGCATTTAAATACGGTTGTCAATCTAGGAACTTTGCAATGTGTAGTTAGCAGCATGAAAAATATATATTATTTACAGAAAGCGAGCAAAGATCGCTGCATTATAAATCATTGAAGCAGTCAAATTACACCCTGAGGTACATAAAGCTGTGAAAACTGCTGTTATAATCAATGAAGCTATCTGAACTGAGCAATGAATCTTGACATTGTTTATATTTTGTTGGTTATAAACGAAAGGATTCGCACGAATTTTCGCAACAAAAACTTCACCGTTTTGAGTGGATTGACCACCTTAAACATCTGATTAGCCACTGCGTTTACGCTCTCAACCAATATGTTGGCTACAAAATTCAATGCTGCAAAAACACGTTGTAAATAGAAACCTTTGACGCTCTTCACAAAGCGCTTAAACACTCACAGGAGCATTTAAAACAGCAGGCTATCAGCGGGTCCTGATACTTTAAATGCAGAAAAAACCCTGGTTCATAACCTAACATCCAAATACACACTTACATAAATTTACAATAAAAAGACAGTAACAGCCTTCTGCAATAACTCACCAAGTGTTAAGTTCAGGCAAGTGGGACACTTCTGTGGACAACATGTTGGTGGTTCCCTGAAAGAGTCTCTTGGGTTGGCTTTCTGTCTCCATTTCACCTGAGCATTCACAGAAAACAAGGTTTATAGGTGTCCCACAAAGTTAAACATTATGAAAGCAAAAGTGTTATGAGCGCTCCCTTACCTTTGCGTTTGAGGTTGCCCATAATGCTGGGCCTGATGCAGTTGATCGGGCTCTGACTCCTCCTGTTGGGCAAACTTTTGATGAGCGTGATATCAGCTACTCGCCTTTAAGTATTCTATACGATTATGCCTAATATCGGCGGGATGACTGAACAGAACTCACCTGAAGCGGCGTGTTGGGCTGGGAACAGGGCTGGGCGTCAGACCGTTACTGCTCACCAGGATTTGAAGAGATGGAGAGAAACACTGCTGCTCATTGGAAAGAGAGAAAGCGCAAGTCAGTCAAAGCATTAAGCCTTAAAAATGCTACAGCCTATTTTAGGAAATATATCTTTTTTTTTTTGGACAAAAAAAAGGGAGGAGATACCTTCTTTCCTATCCCTCTGGTGGGTGAAGGAGCAGGAGACACCGGTACAAAATCAATCCGCTTTGGAGATGACGATGAAGATTTCTCAAGATCATTATCACTCTATAGAATCAAAAACACAATATAAATCACTTACAACATGACAGTATTATTACTGCTAATTGACCACTTCGTTACTAATGCAGTGTTGGAGTTTTATACTACCAATCCAGTCTGTTCTTGAGAGACTGGTGGCCCTGTTGACTCCATAAGCTTTTATCTAGCATGCTTCCATTTTCTCTTCCACAGTCCCATCAATAAGGGAAAGAGGAAGTGTAGCAACAATGCTACTGCATGCATCAAACTATCTGCATAAGAACACCATCTTAGTTATTTTCAGCAAAATTGTTATAGCCATTTGTGTAGATTCATGTTTAGCCTAAATTATCTACTTTGCAATAGTATTGAAATACACACTGCTGTTTAAAACAGTGCTGTCAAATCGATTAGTCAAATCTAACAAGTCTGTGTTTACATAATTTCTGTGTATATTTTAAATGTATCTCTCTGCGTGTATACACATTTATACGTGTGTGTATACACAATATATATAAATAGAATATATACACAATATGTAAACAAACTTATGTTAGAATCAATTAACTGAATGACCCGATTAATTTGACAGCACTAGTTTAAGTCCTTAAGATTAATGACTGCTGAAAATTCAGCTTTGCCAACACATGAATAAATTATATTTTAAAATATATTAAAATAGAAAAAGAAAAGAGTTCCAAATATTAATACATTTCTATTTTTTTTTTAAACAAATAGTGATCAGCGTAAATAAGTACACTCCCTTTGAAAAGTAACATTTTAAACAATATCTTAATGAACAAAAAAAATTTCCAAAATGTTGACGAGATTAAGTTTTATATAATATCGGTTTAACTTATAAAAGTAAGGTTAATAATATAACTTAGAGAACAAAATTTTCAGTTTTACTCAAATTAGGGTGATGCAAAAATGAGTACACCCCACTGAAAGTCTCTGGAGCTAAGCTACATTTTAGACTACAAATGTCTAATTTAACAAGAATTCAACGACAGGTGAGTCTAATTATTCATTACACAGGTGTCCAGCAGACAGTTGACTATAAAAGGGTGTTAAAACCCCTTCCCATTTCATGCTGTCAGCAATGGCACCACATGGAAGAGAAATGTCACAAGACCTGAGAAAGAAAATAATTTCTTTACACCAGAAAGGTGAAGGCTACAAGAAGATCAGCAAAGCTTTACTTATCAGTCAGAATACTGTAGCAAAAGTGGTACAAGTTTTAAAAAAAGATGGAACTGCAACCATCTCAAAGAGACGTCCAGGTCATCCACGGAAGTTAACACCTCGACAGGAGCGTTTTCTGATGAGAAGGGTTGAAGAAAATCGGCATGCAAGTTCACTGCAGTTATCTAAAGTAGAAAGCCAAACTGGGGTGACCATTTCCCGTGACACAATGTGGCGTACGCTGCAGAGGAATGGCATGCATGGGTCCAAAGAAGCCTCTCCTAAAGCCCAGGTGCACAAAAAAAAAAAAAAAAAAAAAAAAAAAAAAAAAAAAAGCCCACCTAGAGTTTGCCAGGGCCCATGCTGACAAAGATGAAGACTACTGGGACTCTATACTCTGGAGTGATGAGACCAAGATAAATGTTTTTGGAACTGATGGCTTCAAAACTGTATGGCGTCGCAAAGGTGAGGAATACAAAGAAAAATGCATGGTGCCTACAGTGAAATATGGTGGTGGCAGTGTCCTTATGTGGGGCTGCATGAGCGCTGCTGGTGTCAGGGAGCTGCGTTTCATTGATGGCATCATGAATTCACAGATGTACTGCTCTATACTGAAAGAGACGATGCTACCATCACTCCATGCCCTTGGTCGTCATGCACTTTTCCAACATGATAATGATCCTAAACACACATCTAAGGCCACTGTTGGATTTCTGAAGAACAGGGTGAAAGTGATTCAGTGGCCAAGTATGTCTCCTGATATTAACCCAATCGAACACCTATGGGGAATACTGAAGAGACAAGTTGAGCATCTCTCCATCCAGCATCCGGTCTCTAAAGAGGTCATTCTTGAAGAATGGAAAAAGATAGATATTGCAAAATGTTGCCAACTTGTTCATTCCATGCCTAGAAGACTTGGTGCGGTCATTAAAAATCATGGAGGCCATACAAAGTACTAGATGTAGTAGTTTTTGTACTCATTTTTGAATCACCCTAATTTGAGAAACTGAAAAATGTGTAATCTAAGTTATATTATTAACCTTACTTTCATGTTATAAGTTAAACAGATGTAATATTAAACAGTCTTGTCAACATTTTGGAAATAGTGTGTGTTCATTGAGGTATTGTTTAAAATGCTACTTTTCAAAGGGGGTGTACTCATTTATTCTGAGCACTGTATATGCAGCCTTGGTAAGCCAAAGAGACTTTTTCAAAATGTGTGTGTATAAATAAATAAATAAATAAAAAAAAAACTAAAATGCTCTTACCAGACTAAGACTCTCCTCCCAAGACTGGCTCATCTGCATGGCTGCCTGCACCTCCCTAGATCAATCAAGGAAATAAATACAGAGGAAAAAATTGAGAGGCGTCTAAAAAAATACTGACATTTTCCCCTCTATACAATGACCAGAGCAGAGAAGTTTAATAAAATCCCTTATTTGACTGTACACAGGATAATGAATGTTATGAACACTGGAATCAAACAAAACCTGCTGTCAACAACTGATAAATGAGAAACCAATGCCTTGGGGGTTCAGCAGATGTGAGCTCTTACCGTTCATGAGCAGTTTCACGGTTCATCACATCAACACCCTCTTCCTACAAACAAGCATATAAGAAACCAAATATGAGGAAATAATCACCAACACTGACTTTCTACACATCTATAAATCTATATGTTGAAGTGCAGTACTGCCAACCAATCTAATCCTGAAAGACTGGTGGTTTGCGAAAACTCCAAAATCTAATTTTAGCATGTACTTTTAAAGACACACTCCCATATGCACACACATAAGAGTGGTGAGTCTGACATGCTATTAAGATCATAGACTATGAAATATGTTCAAGTCATGTGTCATGGTATGTCGATGCAAACTTTGTACCTGTTTGATTTTCTGCAGTCTTGTGCTAGGAACACGTACTGGCGAAGATGGAACCTAAAAAGCATAAAACATCCAATAAGCAAATTGCATTAAAACAAAACATTAAATTTACACATCGACACATTCTGAAACATGCTACATACCACATTAGGTCGAACAACTGTAGTACTGTTTCTTCTGCTGCGGAGAACCTCTCTCTGGAACACCTGTGAAGCATCACTGGAGAAAGAGTACACCTTTTCAACATCATGTACTAAAAACTATTCATTTAAACACTGAAGTCAATGAAATGGAAGTAGCGACGGAGCTTTTCTTCCATGTTGTGATGTACTTCTGTGTGTATTAAGAAAATGTTGGGCAGGGACCTGGTTCTATGCATCGTGATTGAATTGAAGGCCTTTATGGTCATTGTATTTTCTGCACACAACAAAATTAGGCATTAGGATTGAGATGTGAGCTCTGCACTCAAAACGCAGATGAAATAGGCGCACTAAATGATTGGAGAAGTCCTGCATACGCCACCAGTTTCACTGGAAGGTCTAGTGGAAGGTGACATTTTGATTAAACATTACAAGGTTAAAACATTTAAGTCAGCAGGAAATGACCAGAGTTATATTAAAAACATCCTGGCTTGTTCAAGCTTTATAATGGGAGTGATTGGAGTTTTTAAAGTCCAGAAAAGTGCGTCCACCTATCATAAAACATACTTCATGCAGCTCCGGGGGGTTAGGCCTTCTGAACCGAATCAATGCGTTTGCATAAGACATTCTTTTTTTAAAACATGACATACTACGCATTATAACGTAGGACATAGCGTAGTATGTCATGACGTAGTGTAGAACGTCTGTGTCCTACATCATTGTGTATTAAAGCACAATGAATGCATATGGCTGTCGTGCTGGAAGCTCATTTCACTTTATAAAGTTTTAAATAAGTATATTTGTCTTACACAGATGCATCAATTCACTTCAGAAGGCCTTTATTAACCCCCTGGAGCCACGTGGAGTGATTTATGATTGATGCATGCACTTTTTTGGACTGCAAAACTCATCCTCCAAACACTCCCATTATAAAGCTTGGATGAGCCAGGATATTTTTAAAATAACTGTGTTTGGCTGCAAGAATAAAGTCATATACACCTAGGATGACTTGAGGGTGAGTAAATTAAGGGGTAATTTTCATATCCCTTTAAGACACATACGAGTGAAACAGCTTCACAAACTAGAAAAAAAGAAGAAAAAAATAAAGAGGGTGGGACTTGATTTTGTCCATCGGAAATTGATTGGAGCATTGGATTGTGGTGGTTTGTTATTACTTTAAAAAAAAAAAAAAAAAAAAAAAAAAAGATCATGCGTGGATGAATTGTTAAGATCTAAAACATTTATATAGATAGCATGGATTTATTTCAACGCCATTGCAATAGTCATCATTGACAACTAATGTGTGAGTTTTATACTACCATCGCAGTCTGTTCTTGAAAGACTGCTGGCCCTGATGACTCAAAGCATGTTAATCTAGCATGGCTGCATGACTTTACTCCCTACCAGTGAGAGAGCATCCACAACAGTCATGCATGGGGTCTCTCAAAAGCATTTGTAATGCTTCCATCTGGAAGGTTTAAGGTCCCAAATTTTCTTAAAAATGTATATAAACACTCCTGTATACCAGTGACAGTTTGAATAATAGGGTAAGCAACTCTATGTGAGAATAACTTACTTTATGCATCTGTATAATTGTGTTTTTATGAGAAGCCAAAGGAGTATTTCTGCATTAGTGGACAATTTCCAACTAACTAAAAGTGTGTAGGAACTCACCAAGGCTGGGAACATACCCATAATGCCCCAAAATCCATGTTCCCAAAACCCATCTTAAGCTGGAAGCTGTGGTTTCCAAAAACCAGTTTGACCACTTTAAACTGGTATGGCTAGTTTGGACCAATTAAAAACCAGTCTTCTACCAGCTTAAGCTGGCTCTTTCAGCATGGTCAAATAGGCAGCTCACCAGGTTGAGAGCCACTTCCGACATGTTCATGTACGAGGTCACATGTTCATTATAAGGTCCAGCAGATGAACATAACATACCAACATAAGACAGTAACTGCTCTAAACACAATAATAGATGAAATCAATCCTCACCCTAGGCCGTTTATCATGGGTTCGCTGTTAGACCGTCTCAAGTGCCCATCGCTCTGAACAAGTGTGGATGGGATGTCCAGATCCAGCTCCATCTTCTCTTGCGACATGATTCCTTGATTGTTCATCGTTATTGTCTTTACGTATGCCACAAAAAGCACGTAGGTTGCAAAGCTACATCGTTGAAACGGACGAATCAGCTCAATCTCTCAGTTTACTATGTGCATTTTGCAGCCTATTTAGAAAGACAGGGGTTTGTGTCGTTGTTGTTGTTAAGGGTCAATGTAGGTCTCGATCAATCTCTAAAGAAATGATCCGTGGGTTTCTGCAAACCAACATTCTGCTTGTTCGACCTGCACCGAGTATCTTCCAAGAAAACTCTCCACTTCTGGTCCAAACTTGTAGATCCAGCGGCTGGTTAGCTGCGAGCTAATATGTGAAAGGGGTTTGGCCCATGCACACTATTCCTGTGCTGTTAGCTTAGCTTGATACCGGACAAGCACCACAACCTAAGCAGCTCCAGTCAAGTTTAGGAGTATAGGATGCATGAAAAGGCAACATTCAAAGCAGCAAAGCATGAAGGTTAAGTCATTAAACCGTGAGCGCAATAATACCAAAAGCTGAAGGCACAACAATGTTCAGCTGGCCATCATCATGTTGCTAACTAGCTTGCTGTCCGTGATGGGTTGCTATGCAAACGCATGTAAATCACTAGACAAGCGCGCGGTTCCTCTCTAACATCTTCTATTTGCCAATTTGGCGTGTCAGTATCTAGTTGGATGAGTTTGTAACTTAGTTGCGTCAATCATAGGTTAGCATACGCTGTTTATCTATTTTCTGGACGCCGCAGCGTACCCACAGCTCAGACAAGAGTCCCGCCCCTTCTGTTCCTACCGTTCTGACCGACGGCATCGTGAACCAATCAGAAACTCGATGGCCACCGGCGTGCCTTTTTGAATGGCAACCGTTCAGGGAATTAGCCAATGAAATCACATTTCCTGGAGACGTTTTCTTGGTACGTCCCCCGCGCACGTATTTAACGCATGCGCACTCTTTTTGTTGCTTTGAAAAACTAAAATTTAAACTTTTTTTTTTTAATTAAGAGAGATTTTGTGAGATTACTTGTGAAATGCTTATATCACAGTTTAACATTATGAATTTGAAATATGTTGGATATTTGAAATGTACAATTCTACTGTAAATTTGGAATTTATGGCAGTGTATAAAATTGGTCTTACTTTCAGCTTGTCGAGCAAATTCAGTTTGCAAGTTTACTAAACAGCTAGAATGCTTCAAAATAGCTTTTGATTTTTAAAATAGTAAACTGAAGTGATGACGCCTGACCATATTTGCCTCAGTATGATTTACACCAGTGCATCACTGTTGGCCTTGGTGTTTTTTTTATCTACCAAGATAATCACACAAACCAACATTTTATCTCCTTTTTATAGTTTTACATTGGATTTCTCAGAGATGTGTTGCTTCTGAGAAAGAAAAAAGTTGCTTATACTCAGAGTAGATAGATTACTTATGAAAATTACATGACAAATAATATAATAATTTTTGGTAATGTACTCTGACTACTTTTGGATTACATTTAGATTACTTTTGTGCTAATCCTTATTTGATGTCACACATATTGTAGGATAATCTTGTACTATTTTGACAGATACAAAGAAAAAAATATATTCCAAAAAATATATTCTATTCACCAACAAAAGCCTCAACAGATTCTTTTTAAAGTGCAATGCATGGACAGTTAATACTTCAAAATACTAACACTAATGTATCTGTTAGTGTTTGCTGATAGTAACACTGAAAACAAAATCACATCTTATGATTTTAAAACATATTTACTTAAAAATAAGTAAATTTAGAAAACAGCAACATTACAAACACAAATATTGAAATTCACAGCAATATCACTGCTACATCAAATATTTCATCTGTATTTCATATTATTATTTCATACATATTTCATACATATTTTCCCCTCACCGCCGGAAAAACTTGCAGAATCACAAACGTATATAAGCGTCAGGTTTATTATGAAAAAAATATAAACGTTAAAAAAAAAAAGAAAAATTAGGAGAATCAATGAATTGTGAACAACTTACTGCCATTGTGTAAATAATATCATGTAATCCATAAAAAAGTAACTGTAGTCTGAGTATTTTAAAAAGTAGTTTACTCTAATTGCAAGTACTTGATTTTTGGAATCTGATTACATAATCCAGATTACATGTAATCCGTTACTACCCAGCTCTGTTTATACGTTCTTGAATGTCATTAAAGTAAAATAAGAGAAACTTTTAATCGTAAAGATCGTTAAATCGTAAACTTAATCGTAATCACAAATATAGCACAGATGGAACAATAACATGGAGTTGTCAAGAAAAAAAAATCCCAAAAAAGTCCTTTAATTTAAGATAAAGTTAAGGACAGTTAAAGACAAAGGCCCGGTTTCACAGACAGGGCTTAGCCTAAATCAGGATTAGGCCTTAGTTCAATTAGGATATTTAAGTAGCTTTCATAAAAGTAAGAAAAAAACATCACTGGTGTGCATCTTGAGACAAAACAATGGCACTGCCATATTTTAAGATATGTCAGCACAAGTTGCTTTCAGTTAAAACAGCTCAAACATGCATTTTAGTCTAGGACTAACTTAAGCCTTGTCTGTACTTAAGTTTTACTTAATTAATTTCTACATGACTTCCGTCAAAACATGTCCTACATATTCCACTTCAGTGTGTGATGACACTCTCCACCCCAAACCCAATTTTGCATAAAATAGCTTTCCACAGAAGTTGAACACACCAGCAATGAGCAACACTAGAGTCACATGTTTCTTTACAGCTCACTGCAAGGCCTCTGTCTGGCTGCAGACAATGTCTCTTTCTCTTCTTCTAATGAGAGACACAAGATTTTCAGCCAGGCGACTGCAAGGTCATTAAACAGGTCAGGTGATGGTAACTTCGGCTGACTTTTGTAGAAATAAATCACCTCTATTAAAATAATAATAATTATAATAAACTTGTTAGGAAGAGAGTAGTTTAGATAGTGAAGAGCTTAAAGAGCAAATAAGCAGGAAGGAGACAACAATGGCTGCTGTACCAAATGTTTATGGAAACAATTATGAGGTTGAATTATAAGGGTTTTATTAGAATATACTCCATTCAAACCAGAAACTTTGCTTGTTGAGAGAACAAGCTGGCTGCTTCAAAATGCATGACAACATCCTGAGGGGATATAGTGTGCCTAAGTAGTAAACGTGCCACGACACTGCAGTTGCACTCCTCCTCCGTTACTCTATGGGGGATGTTGTACAGCTCACGCTCCCACAAAGCTTTGCAGGAGACCATACAATGAAATTTGGTGCGTTTTTTTACATTTCGGCGCCATTTTCGATTGGACCCGAGGTAAGTTTGGATTTTTTGAGGAATTATTTTTCAGGATTTTTTCTTCCTTGTTCTCACGCTGTCAAGTTGTGTGCTGTTCATTAATTTCTGAAGCGCATGACCTTCCGAAAGAGACGGAGGTGTTTAACGCGCCTCTTGGCGCTGGGTCGCCTTCACTACTTTTGAGCCTTTGTTTGGAAACGGTGCTGTAGTTGTGCGCGCGGAGAAAAGTATCACAACTTTGTCTGCTACCTTTGATCATAATGTGGAAGTTGTCTCATTTTGAGTCGTGTCAATGAAAAGTTGACGTTTTAAACGTTTGTTTGTGTTTAACTCGCATTTCTCAATGTATCTTTACAACCAACATCCTCTTTTATTATTAGTACGAATATGCCTATTTAGGGAACCTGTGTAGTCGCAACTGAGGAAACACCCCACGGTCTGTTGATATGCACAGTTTTCGAAGGAGGCTGGAAACTAACATTTACTTTGGAAGCATATATTTGTAGTTTTTAATTTTTTTGACTCTCCTCACTTCAACCGGAGGCTATTTCTGTTGCTATATACAATTGTAAAAGTGCTGAGTAGGCAGTAGTTAACTACACCCTGTATGTGGCATCCAGCTGAATGTGCGTGTTTTTCTTACTACCTCAGCATGGCCTGTACAAAATATTAAATACAAATGTCGATATGTGTTATATTATTCTTTTGACTGGCCTTAAATGTACTGATGATTTAGTTTAACAAGCATGTAAGTGTATTCAGCTTGTTTTTTCTTCTTCAATGTAGCCAAAAGTTTTCTATAAATATTTGTGTACTTGCATTTTTTATTTTTAATGTACATATTTTTTTTTTATATTTTTAAGAACAAGTAAGGACACCAGACCATGACATGTTGTTTTGAGGATATGTCTGGTCATGTCTGCCTGGCAAGGGCTCTTATTTTTTGTACTTCATTAGTTGCTAATCAACAACTAGGCATACAAACAGCATACAACACCAGCTCTTAGAAATGACAATTTCCTATCATTTAAATACAGATTTATGCTTATTAATACTAAACTCTAAAATACTTAAAGAGTTGTATACTTGTAAATCTGGTGTGTATGCATTTGCAGGTTGCACTTCATGTTTATAATGGTGTGTAGAACTATTTTTTTATTATCTTTGTTTTGAATTTACATTGGATATAAAATTGAGGCCTGTTTTGCACCCTATTGTTTCTCTCAGACCCATCAGGGGGCGCTCGTCCTCTTAATGACATTTGGAACCAACAAATATTTCCATTATAACTATAATATTCCATAATTACATAGACATATGCATTGTGATTACTTATATGTAAAACAAAATTAAATTCTAAATATATTCGCGTTTCATGTAATGCAAGAATTAGAATTGCAAGTTGCTTTGAGAATATGGTCATCACACTGTTTACCAGAATAGCACGCTGAAAACAAGTTTGGTTTTGTTGGTGATCATCAGGACTGTTTCTCTGTGTTCCACCAGCAACATTTCAGTAACCCAGCACAAGAGACCACCAGATCTGAAGGGAATGTACTATAGCAGCACATAAATACTGGAGGTGAATGTGGTGTTATCCAGTATTACTGTTCTGCTGTAGTACGACCTGTCAGCACTTACAGACTCCAAAGAGCCACAGCAGATCCTTTCCCCAGAGCTCAACATACCCATGCATTTATGTGATGGAAAAACACTACCTGTTTGTACTGTAGATGAACAATGCCATGAAATAAAATAAGCAGTGATCAAAATGATGCCTGGCTATTCACAAGTTATTTCTGAGAATATTTCAAGATTTCTCAATTTTGTAATCTGCTTCCTTTTTTTGTTTTTAAAGAAATCTCTTTGCATTTCACATCTGCTCTTGTTTCTTAATCTATTTTTTTTGCACTGTATACTGTTAAATTACTTCCTTTCCTCTGTAGAAAGCTGCTTTGGATAAAAGCATCTGGTAAAGGCATAAATGTAAATGTTAAAATGTAGTTTTGAACAAAAGAAGAAAGAAAGTAGGGGATAGGCCTGCACTGGTATTAACTATAACACCGTGGAACACCTTTTTAATATTATTTTATGACATTCATTAAATGTAGAACAATTTTATGCTACTAATTATTACTAAAACAGCAGTATACTACATGATAATGTGACCTGTTCAACAATATTGGTCGTGACTTTGGCAGGATAAGTGAAGTTAGGAGAACACTCAAAACCTTTGAATAATTTAATCAGAAAGTTTAAGATTAACAGGTGGCTGAACAATGGTGAGGTCGCTTTAACTTTTTTTTTTCCCTCCATCAGGTTCATTTCATTTTCATACTGTATTTATATGGTAGCATAACTGGTTGTACAAATTGACCATCTAAGGCACCATAAGATATTTTGGTAACACTTTACAATAAGGTTTCATTTGTTAACATTAGTTAACTACTTTAGTTAACATGAACTAAGAATGAACAGCATTTATTCATCTTAATGTTACATTATTAAAATTAAATGCATCTGTTAAACATTAGTTAATGAACTCTGAACGAACATGAACAAAAAAAACCAACTATTTTTTATTAACTAATCTTAACAGATTAATAAATGTAACAAATGTAATGCTCATTGTTAATTAATACATTAACTAGGGTTAACAAATGAAACCTTATTGTAAAGTGTTACCGATTTCCCCCGCCCCATTTCATTTCAATCCCATTATTATAATTAGGAACCAACATTACAGTAATTAGACAAAAAATAAATATCTTGACAGGCAAAATTATACAATTACAAATAAACAATAAAAACAAGGAGGTGATGTTTGGCTTTGAAATGTCAATAAGTTTAAAATGTGATTGGAAAATCAGCTTGCCCTGATGCGAAAGTACATTCGTAAGTAAAAGCATTCATTTAATATAGTCTCAATACTCACTGATTTTAATCATTGATAACAGGGTTCATATTACAGTTTTACACTGCAAATAGTCTTTGGGAAACATGAATGTTTTCCTTTTGCCATCTGAGCAAATCAAATTCACATTGTATTTTATAATGGCATAGCAAATCAATATTCTGTTTAATTCATCTAGTCTTTAAACACCTACCTATAATGACTAGCACACATCTTTATAATAAATTAAAGGGACTCTTATACTAATGGTTGTTTAAAACCCCCATTGTAACAGAGCAGCAGTCTAAGGGACCATTTTCAGAGACTGAACTGCAAATGTTTGTGGTTGCTAAAGTGTGGGGGTGAATGTGAAGGCATAAGCTAATGTAAATGTAAGGTGCATTGACAGCACACACCTCACCAGAGACCCTGAGTGCAGGACCTGCTAACCCGCGGTGAGCTGCGCTACTGAAAAAATACAAAATGGATATAAAATGAAAAACAACCATTAAAAAACAAATGATACACAGCTAGAGGGGGAAGTTCAGGCCTTCTCATGCTTTGTACTTCTCCTTTCCTGTTTCACTGATGACACAGATGTGCTGCAAGTCAGAATGAGAGAAGAAGTTAGCAGAAATTGCAGCACAATTAAACAGATGTGTGTTATAATGGGCAACTATTTGCAATTTAAATGATGAAGATAATCTAAATGGTTAAATGTTGCTACACTAAACTAAACTATTTTCACTTAGAAATTGCTGGTAAATTTAACAAACAATCACAAAGAAACAGCAAGAAACATTGAATTAAGCATGACATTTGAATGTAAAAAGAAAAGTATTTTCTTGTAAAACACTCCAATAATCTGCTTTATCTTGTTTTACGGTTACATTTTTAGTGTACTTACATTTAAATCCCTAAAGTACTCATTGTAGTCAAGTGCATATCCAACCACAAATTTGTCAGGAACTTCAAATCCTACAACTAGGAATAAAGGAGAAAAAAACAATGATAAAGTTTGTTGAACTGGCAACTTCTTGTACTTCAATACAGAAAAGTGTGCAACCTTGTGGTCAGCAGACAGCATTGCACTATAATGGCCTTAAAGGTTTAGTTCACCCAAAAATGAAAATTATCCCATTTACTCACCCTCAAGCCATCCTAGGTGTATATGACTATCTTCTTTCAGACGAACACAATCAGTGATATATTTAAAAACATCTTTGCTCCTCCAAGCATTATAATGGTAGTGAATGGGGGGCCACAAAAAAAAAAAAAAAAAAAGTATCTATCCATCATAAAAGTATTCCATACGGCTCCAGGGGGTTAATAAAGGCCTTCTGAACCGAAGCGATGGGGTTTTGTGAGAAAAATATCCATTATTAACTGTAATAACTAGCTTCTGGCAGAAGACCGTACGCTTTGGTTTGTGGTGGAAGAGGAACCTCTGACCCGCCGTGCTGATTGACGTAATGACGAACGTGGAAGCGCAAAGGATAGAGCAAAACAAAACACCGGTCACGAATTAGAAGTCTAAAACAAGAATTTTTAAAGAGAAATATCTGCGGATTTTCATAGAAGAGGAGCTTGAGTTTGTTGCACAGCCCTATTTGTTTAAACCGAGAGAGGCGTCTAAGCTTACACTACTCCTTCATCCTACGTCATACATTGCGTCAGGAGTGGCGCAAGTTGACTTTCACAGTATGTGTACGATTGTCTGCTGGAAGCTAGTTATTTGAATTTATAAAGTTTTAAATATGGATATTTTTCTTACAAAAACGCATCGCCTCGCTTCAGAAGGCCTTTATTAACCCCTGGACCCGTATGGATTATTTTTTAATAATGGATGGATAATTTTTTTTTTTTTTTAAAGGATATTTTTAAAGATATCTCCGATTATGTTTGTCTGAAGAAGATTACACCTAGGATGGCTTAAGGGTGAGTAAATAATGGGATAATTTTCATTTTTGGGTAACCTATCCCTTTAACAGATCAATAGGAGGAATTAATGTGGTCAAAATAATTTACTTGATTCTCTTATTTAAAAAAAAAAAAAATCAATGAGCTTTAGTCTTTTAAGGCCGTTTGTGCAACCCTACAATATCAACTGCATGTATCCATTATATAAACTATAACTATATTGAAGCCATTTAGAATTGCTTGCCAAAAAAGGCTGGAAAGCTTTTTCAGTAATCCACTCACAGTCTGGTCTGTAGCCAACACTCCTTGGTGTCCTCTTCACAAGCAAACTGCAAAGAAAACAAATGATGGGAATATGTGAAGTATATGGGACCGTAAAGCTTATAAACTCAAAAGCAGGTAGTCGTTTCTGGCATTTGTTGGACTCGTAATCAATAACAGACAAGGGAGTTGCTACACAGAGCTTAGCAATATTTACATACAGCTAACAAAGACTGATGCAATAGACCTTATTCAGGGCAGAACCATGACAGGTATAAAAAGTGAAGCTGTGAGGGATAGACTTAACCGTGTTTTCAATGGGATCCGCTGCAAAAACCTGTATAAAGCTCCTAGATCACTTATTATTTTCCATAACTCATGTTGTCTGGAGATTTCTGGTCTACTGAAATTTCTTGGAAAGATATTTTTGCAGCGTTTCAACAATCCAACAACACATTAAATAATAGTACAACCCACTGAAGAAAATATTGTCTATCCCCCACAGCCTCACTTTCGTTCCTGTTAAGAAACAAAGATGGCGTTGCTGTGAATAAGGTCTACAAGACGAACAATCAGAGACTCACTGCATTTTTAATCATTATATTCATCTGTACCTGGCCACTTTGACCATTTTTGGATTATATTGCTTGAGAAGTTCTAGAAGGGTCTTCATCGTCTTCCCAGTATCAATGATGTCCTAATGAATAGAGTAAAGATTACACTAACACTTTTAGCATTTGCTGGATAATACAAGTTTTTTTAAATATATGTATGTAAAAATAAATTCAAAAATACCTCAACAATCAAGACGTTCTTTGGTGTCAAAAAGAATGTCAAGAGAAAAGGAGAAACAGTTAACACATTTTGATATGTCAAAGACTGCAAAAACAATATTTCATCAGCCACAATGTAATTCATGCATTTTGCTTCTATGACTAAGACATGCATTTTTTTTCTCTCTATTTTCATACACCACCATTCAAAAGTTTGGGGTCGGTAATATTTTTTGTTTTTGAAAGAAGTCTCTTATGATCACCAAGGATGCATTTACTTCATCAAAATACAGTAATACTGTGAAATATTATTACTAAATTAATATATATATAAATATGTTTTAAAATGTAATTAAATGATTTTGGGCAAAGAAACATTTATTATTATTATAAATGATAAAAACAGCTTTGCTGCTTAATATTTTTGAGGAAACCTGATATATTTATTGTCAGTATCCTTGAATATGAATATAAAGTTCAAAAGAATGGCATTTAGGTCTGTTATGGACAGCATCTGTGGCATGGTTCAAAATTCATTTTGAAATGTAACAAATAAAATTTGACACTATCATAAAGAATATTTTGATATAGTGAGGATTGTTTTTATTCACAGGAAGATACTTACCTTTCCTGTGAGTGTGGACAGATCATCTCCGCCAATCACTTTGATGTCACCTGTGGATTGGTCGTTCTGTAATATTTAAAGAAGGCGTTCAGTCATTTATGTGTTCTAGTTACTAAAGTAACAAACACTCAATTTTGAACACTCAAAGTTTATATTGCAAAGGGTCAGTTTTCATTCATGTTGTCATAACGTAATACCCATGCTGACAATAAACAAAAGGGAGTGCGTAACATAGACAGGCCTGGTTGAATCTTTCATTAAGGATGAATGATTCATATCCGTACTTGGTAACTCTTGAGGCGGATGAAGTCCACTGTCATAGGAATGGAACGATCACTGTTGCGATTGAGGGCTTTGATGTAATCTAGAAGGTCAGCAAAAAACTTGTAGCCCCCTTTGAGCACACACAGAGCCACGATATGGTGGCCACCCATGTCCTTCAAGATATCTCTGGCCAGACGTTCAGTTCTGTAGGAGTCCAGAGTGACTAGTCAGCTCCGCCAACACGCAATTTCAGCAAACTTCAGGTTGTATATTATTTGTAATTTGCAGGTTCATTAGGCAAGACATCTTGGCTAAGAAGTAACTTTGTTTGATGTGCCTCGTACCTGTCCATGATGAGTCCATGCGGAATATACACTCGCTCCAGGTCAGACGCATAATGTTTTGGTATACAGAAGAGGTCCAGGTCATAACCTTGCTCTTCATCACTGATCTAAAATACACAAATGACATCATTTGATCATATCATACCTGATAGGGCAAAGAACAGTGAGCAGTCTGTTTGATAGATAACATTTTATCTAGCAGACAGCAGGATAAACCTTAAATAGGGCAGTAGGTGAAAGGTGATCTTCAACCTTATATCCCATTGCCTAACTCTCCTGCTCTCAAGACACCTGGTGATAACATGACATCATTTATCTGTAACATTTGAGATTATGTTCTCACCAGATTGACTTTAAAAAAGTGCATATATTATCTAACTGACAGTTTCTTAAGCAGATACCCAAGAAGTAACATTCTTAGACTAAACTTAATAGCCAAAATTTAATAAACTTAAAATAAATAGTTATTCAATCTTAATCTATAAATACATACATATATATACACATACATATATATACATATACACATATATATACATATACACATATATATATACATATACATATATATATACACACATATATATATATATATATACACACATATATATATACACACATATATATATACACACACATATATATATACACACACATATATATATACACACACATACATATATATATATATATATATATATATATATACATATATATATATGTATATATACATATATATATATATGTATATATATATATATGTATATATATATATATGTATATATATATATATATATATATATATATATATATATATATATATATATATATATATATATATATATATATACACACATATATATACATACATATATACATACAGTACAGTCCAAAAGTTTGGAACCACTAAGATTTTTAATGTTTTTAAAAGAAGTTTCGTCTGCTCACCAAGGCTACATTTATTTAATTAAAAATACAGTAAAAAACAGTAATATTGTGAAATATTATTACAATTTAAAATAACTGTGTACTATTTAAATATATTTGACAAAGTAATTTATTCCTGTGATGCAAAGCTGAATTTTCAGCATCGTTACTCCAGTCTTCAGTGTCACATGATCCTTCAGAAATCATTCTAATATGCTGATTTGCTGCTCAAAAAACATTTATGATTATTTTCAATGTTGAAAACAGTTGTGTATTTTTTTTTCAGGATTCCTTGATGAATAGAAAGTTCAAAAGAACAGCCTTTATCTGAAATACAAAGCTTCTGTAGCATTATACACTACCGTTCAAAAGTTTGGGGTCAGTAAGAATTGTTTTTTTTATTTTTTTGAAAAGAAATTAAAGAAATTAGTACTTTTATTCAGCAAGGATGCATTAAATCAATCAAAAGTGGCAGTAAAGACATTTATAATGTTCAGCTTTGCCATCACAGGAATAAATTACTTTGTGAAATATATTCAAATAGAAAACAGTTATTTTAAATTGTAATAATATTTCACAATATTACTGTTTTTACTGTATTTTTAATTAAATAAATGTAGCCTTGGTGAGCAGACGAAACTTCTTTTAAAAACATTAAAAATCTTAGTGGTTCCAAACTTTTGGACTGTACTGATATATATATATAATATGTGTGTGTGTATATATATACATTTTATATATTATATACATTTTATATATTATATACATTTTACTCTATGCCAGAACTAGAGTGCATAGAATCCCATTTCATCTAGAAAGACAAGCTAAGATCATACATCTAATCTCTTATCCAATGCTTTTTGTGCAAAATGTTTATGTAAAAGAAGACAGCCTAAAAGAAAGCCTTGCATTCCTAAACACAATGATGTCCCCTTCAAATTATACTATAATCATATATAATAGTATCTTTTAAATCTGTGATTCTCAACCTTTTTGACTCCAGACAATACTGGAAGGCCCTTCTGTCTAGACTGATATGTATCTCTGGTACTTCTGCTGTAATAAAAATGAACAAACTCAAAATGTAATGTCTTTTTAATTTATTTTTTTTATTAAGGATAATGTTAATATAACTAAAATTAAAATTATTTTAAAGACTTGTCGAGGCCCCCCTTGTTGAGAACAACTGTTCTGAATGAAGAATGTAAACAGCATTCAAACCAATACTGAAAAAGTATAACCCACCCTGCCTGTGGACCTGAGAAGAACCTTGATTGAACCTTGAAATCTTTCAAAACAGCAATTTCCAATCAAGGTTCTTCGCGGGTGCACCGGCAGGGTGGGTTATACTTTTTCATATGTTATATGTGTGTTATATGTGTGGTGTGTGTGTATAATATAATATAATATAATATAATATAATTTAAAAAGGACATATGTAACTGTTCTTCACTGTAGAGGCAAAGCAGAAGCTGATAAATTTCCAGGGAAACAGAAGTAGACTAGCTTGTTCTTTGTTTGTTCTTCCAATAAGCCTTATCACATTGTCCTTGAAGGAGATTCAGACAAATAATGTGCAACTCTCAGCAGAGGCTCCTCTGGGAGCTTCCCATACGCCTGCTTACTGCTGGTGCCAGTACCTTGAGATTCAAACCCCAAAGCACAATCCACATCAATAGACATGGCTATGATAAGACATGGATTTTAAAGCTTAGTATGCAATGGCTGCAAGCCAAAGTTTAGTTTCTCATACTGCTGCTGGAGCACACATTACACAAGTCAGTGTTCTGTCAGATTTAGTGAGCTGTATTTCACTTCACACAAGTGAAATTCCTGCTTCAGACTCACATGCATGTCACATGTCTTTCCTTGGCTTTATCAGAACATTGAGTCAACTTTCTACATTAAAGGGGTGGGGGGGTGTCTAATGCCATTTCATGCATTCTGACTTATTTACACTGTTAAAGAGTTGGGTTCTCATGCTAAACATGCCAAAGTTTTAAAACACGAGTTGGACGTATAACAGAGTATTTCTGAGCCAAAAATACTCTTCCGATTCCTCACAAACTTTGCACTTTTTTTTTTTTGAGTATGGCCCTTATGGCTATTATGTAATAAAGGGCTGAATTCCTTTTATGGGCACTTCTCCCGGAAGAGCGTGCACGCGCGCACACATCGACCAGAGCATGAACACGCCCATCAGCGCGCTTCGTTCGGCAGCGCTGCACAGGACATGCTCGAGAAAGATTTGTCACTTTGTTTTTAGACCACGAAATGCCACCAAAGAAGTGTGTTTTTGGTTGTGAGGGAAAGATAACCTTGCTTCCCAAAGAACCCAGTGTTAAGTTGAGCTGAGAGATTTGTGCTCACGCATTACATTGATGCACTCTCGAAATTTGTCAATGAAAATAACCATAGAAACCGTCTTACATTAAAAATTTAAATAAGTATAAAGTTGTGTCTGAAAGTTGCAATCACATTTTTATTGGTTAAAACGAATGGAGAATATCTCATGTTTTCCGTGGCTGCCCGAGCCCTCAGGATCAGCGCTAATGGTTTTATAAACAAGGCCCAGTTTGATGCTGGATTTAACTGAAAGATGGAGTGGCCACAGCAGTAATGATCCCGGTCATGAGTCGGAACCGCAGGTGGTGAGTAAAACTGCATTAAATGTCTGTTTTGTTGGCAATAGGCGCCTAAGTGATGAATTCATACATAATGAACGTAATGAATTCATAAATTCATTATTCATCATTCATTATATGCTACATTCATTATAGTGATTCAAAACTTATCCAGGGATAATGCGATTGTGTGCGTTTACATACATTTGTTTAGCTGACCATTGATAGCTTGCAGACGATCTCTACGCAAAAGCTGCGCGTGCTCCGCTCACACGGCACGCCTCCGGGCGCTCGGCTGTTTTCGGAAAGACTCTGTACAGCGCATGTATCTTTTATAAATATGATACAACTAAACACTTTTCGGAGATATGAAGGACGCACTAATACACTATAGGTACTCAAGATTAACATGAGACTGGCATTAACTGTGTGTGTGATCCAAGAAAGTAAAGGTATACGAAACGACATGAGTGTGAGGTCAAAACTGACTGCCTTTTTTTTTTTCTTCTTTTTTAGTGGACTGTCCCTTTAAGAGTTTACCACACCTTTTTGATTCATTAATAAAACCCAATCACGAATTAAGAAGTGCGGGATGGGTCTGTCTAAAATTATATCCTCAGGATAATATCTTAATTTAGGGCAGAGGAAGATGATAATTAATTCCCTTGGGTATTCTTGAACAGAGCTGTGTGTCATTGCTATTAGCACAGTGCTCACAAAGACCCGTTACATTTATTATCACTTTATTACAAACAGAAACTAATTACGCTTTTCGACCTGAACGTGATACAAGTACATTCACGATTTCATCCTATCATCAAGGCATAAGATAATCCCTAAAACCAAAATACAACCGAGCACGTGCAGCGTTTCTCGCGCGAAATTCTTGCTTATTTTCCACGGGTCAATACGTGCAGAAATGAATGGGCTGCATCACATGTGCCATGCGTGAAACGCGTGCTTTTCCTCCAGGCCCCTAGACTTCACGAAAATATTTATGAATCATTAAATGCATTCGTGTATGCAATGCAGAATAATTTCTAGAAATATAGGGAATATAGGATAGGAAGATAATATAATTTTAGCTCCAAAACACACTTCTGAATTATGTGCTTGTGTACAGTGACTAACCAAGTGTCGCGCTACGGTGTAAATGATTGAAGGCATGAGAGTGTGTACAGCAACTCTTACCACGATACAGGAGCTGGCAGACGCCATGACCGTCCCGACTGAGTTCGTGCAAATGTCGTTGATTATGATGCCGGGCGTAACTGTAGTCCTTCCTATTCTCAGTTTCACCTTTAAAGGACTGAACAAACACAATTTCTATCTTCCGGACATTACACCGTGGTGATTTAGCATTAGAGGAGGAATAGAGCCTGTCGACCAATCAGCGTTTAGCAGTGAGAACGCGCACAGATCACCTTCTTTCTTAAAGAGACAGACTCAAATTATTTCTGCATATGGGCAAAAACATTACAGGATTAGTTCACTTTCAAATTAAAATTTCCTGATAATTTACTCACCCCCATGTCATCCAAGATGTTCAGTCGAAAAGAAATTAAGCTTTTTGATGAAAAGATTCCAGGATTTTTCTCCTTATAGTGGACTTCAATGGAGCCCAAACGGTTGAAGGTCAAAATTACAGTTTCATTGCAGCTTCAAAACGTTCTACACGATCCCAGACGAGGAATAAGGGTCTTATCTAGAGAAACCTTCGCTCATTTTCTAAAAAAAAATAATAATAATAAAAAATACTCATCTTGAACAAAGACTATAGAATAACACAAGACGTGTCACTCGTATTGTTTTGAATGGGAGAAAGTGTAACGCGCAATATGGCGGAATAAGTCCCGCCTTCTAAAGCCACGAGCCAATCGCCGACTGGTAAAGTCATCGCGTCACTTCAGCGGCCGTTAGAATCACCGGTTTCTATAGAAACAGTCAGACGCGCGCCTCCGAAGAGACGCGCATTTAGGTCTGCGCATGCGCATTAGCTTGATCCAGCCTGAAAAAATACAGTTTTTTTTTGTCATGATTCGAGCGTTTAGAAACTAAATTTTTGAGTCGGTTGTTGTTAGATTTCATTGGTGATTTCAAATATGAAATTTAATCGTAAGGTTGGCGAACAGTTTTGGAGAATCTGATGTTTCCCCATTCAAAGAGATAGGAGCTGCATGATGCCCAGGATGCCCGAGAGGCGTTTCAAAGATGGCCGCCGAGTGAAATGACTTGTCTTAAAGGGACTTTAGCTGTGTCCAAAACCGCTCACTCGTTCACTCATTCACTAATCCTTATATAGTGTATGGCATTTGAGTGCACTATATCTGTATGGAGTAAACGGAATGAAGTGAGTGAATTCGGACGCTGACGTATACACTGTGCTTCGGAGATCTCAGAAACGGCTCGACACGCTTTAAAACTATTTTATCCTACATGTTATTTACATTATAAAATAATGTTAATAACAATAACAATCATAATGACTTTATTTTGTAATCATACGTGCCAGCTTTGTAGTTTAATCAATTATGTAATTTTTTGTCATGCTTAATGTGTTCATAATCATTTAATACTATAAAATACTGCAAACAAAAATAAACACATTAACAAGTGTACATAATTTCATGTATTTATCCTTTTTAATAAAGTTGTTAGAAACTCTCACGCTCACAGATTACGTGGTCTTTGAGCGCCCTCAGGCGACCGTTATGATTTGAATACGCTACCTATGATTAACGATTTTTTTTAAATCATCCACTAAATTATCATCTTTTAAAGATTAATGAGTTAACAGTGCCGCAAAATATTAAAACACATTGCTGTTAGTAAAACACATTAAATTGATTTAATGCCTACATAATATATTTTAATAATGAAAATATTTTTTATTAATATAATTTCATTTTTTTTTTTAAATTCATCTATATAATAATGTCCCCCTACATTTTAGTAGGTTTTATTCAAGTAGTGATTAATTAAAAAAAGAAAAGGTTAAAAAAATTGGATTTTGGGAAATAGTGCTTCAGCAAGTGTACATCGAATCTACACTCGAAATCAGAGAGAATTGTGGGTATAAAGTAGTGAACGAATGTAGGGAATGAAGTCGTTCACTCAGAATTCGGACACCACTACAAAATGGCCGACACCCGATATAGTGGACTATATAGTGGATAGGGAGCGGTTTCAGACACAGCTTTTGTCTTGAACTAGCTCTCTTCTTCTTCTCTATTTGAATTCCAGCAGTGTAGACACTGCTAAGTGTATTACTGCCCTCCACAGGTCAAAGTTTGAACTAATTGTTATATACTTGCTCTAGCATATTGTATATGACAATTTAGTTCAAACTTTGACCTGTGGAGGACAGTAATACACTTAGCAGTGTCTACACTGCTGGAATTCAAATAGAGAAGAAGAAGAAGAAGAAGAAGAAGAAGAAGAAGAGAGCTAGTTCAAGAAATTTAAATTTTTTTTAGAAAATGATTGATGGTTTCTCTAGATAAGACCCTTATTTCTCGTCTGGGATCGCTGTTAACTGTAATTTCGACCTTCAACCGTTTGGGCTCCATTGAAGTCCACTATACGGAGAAAAATCCGGGAATGTTTTCATCAAAAACATTAATTTCTTTTTGACTGAAGAAAGAAAGACATGAACATCTTGGATGACATGGGGGTGAGTAAATTATCAGGAAATTTAAATTTGAAAGTGAACCAATCCTTTAACATAGCTGTCTGCAATCTGTGCGGCACATCAGTCAAGTCCTAGTTAAATTATATATATATATATATATATATATATATATATATATATATATATTTTAGCATGTTACCCATTAATCAATTTTTATTTCTAATTGTTTTAAAGCCTAAATGGTAATGAAAAGTCAGTACTACATTATTTTAGTGTCCTTGTTACACAAGTGCATAATGTACTGTTATTACAGTAAGTACAATTACATGCAACCAACAATAAACCTAAGCCTATAGTAAATATATGTTGTTAATTAATATTACTCAGTACTTAATGTATAATTGCACTGTAACAAGGACACCAAAATAAAGTGTAAACAAAAATCTATCCATAGGCTTATTAAAGGCACAATATGTATATTTTCGCCACTAGAGGTTGCTTATTCAAAACAAAGGCATGCTTGATGATGCTTTGATTTCACGGTATAATGGGAGGTGTTGTCTTCACGTCTACTGCCGGTGGAAAGGAATCGGGACAGGGCTCGGGCAGAAATCATGTTCATGGATGAGATTATTAACGTTACTGTAGTATGAAGCAGAGCAGGGCCGAGTGCTGTAAATCAAGAAAATAATATTTAAAGGGTTAGTTCACCCAAAAATGACAATTCTGTCATTAATTACTCACCCTCATGTCGTTCCACACCCGTAAGACCTTCGTTCATCTCTCGAACACAAATGAAGATATTGTTGATGAAATCTGATGGCTCAGTGAGGCCTCTATTGAGAGCAAAGCCATTCAAACTCTCAAGGTCCATAAAGGTACTAAAAACATTTAAATCAGTTCATGTGAGTACATCTTAATATTATCTTAATATTATAAAAGCGACAAGAATACTTTTTGTGCAGCAAAAAAACAAAACTAATTTTCAACAAAATCTAGTGATGGGCCGATTTCAAAGCACTGCTTCATGAAGCTTCTGAGCTTTATGAATCTTTTGTTTCGAATTAGAGATTCGGATCTCCTATCAAACGGCTAAACCGCTGAAATCACGTGACTTTGGCGCTCCGATTCACTGATTTCATCAACAATATCTTAATTTGTGTTCCGAAGATGAATGAAGGTCTTATGGCTGTAGAACGACATGAGGGTGAGTAATAAATGACATTATTTTCATTTTTGGGTGAACTAACCCTTTAAAGAGTCTTTGGCGTTTCCATGGTTTCTACAAAATAAAACCAGAAACCGACGGTAACGAGGGTATGATGTCATTGATAGGCAACACACGAACATGGTCCGTTCCTGGTTAAAACTGCTTATTTCTCTGGATTGAAACATTCTTGGAAACATTTGGTATGCAAGTACACAAGTCAACAAAATATATAACATTGTTTTTGGATATTTTAATCCTAAAATCTTACATATTGTGCCTTTAATGCCAGGTCCTATTGTGACAAATTATCCCATATAATGTGACCTGTTCAAAAAGATCAATGTGTTCAGTGGACAGTATGTTTTCTTTCCGAGCAGTAACAGTCGAAATGAGTTCAAGAGTTCAAGAAGTGTAGTAAAGACTAAATACGCATCTCTCTCTCTCACACTGGAGTAATAAGTGTGACTACTGCATCCTGATAAGAAACCCAACTTAAGCACTTAAAACTAATAATCATAATAGATACTATAATATATGTTGTATTAAATAATAAAAGTATAAACGTAATTTTCAGGATATACATTTTAACTTTTTCCCCAAGTATGCTCGAAAGCATCTGCCTTTCAGAAGGACTCTTATTTTGAATTGTTGCCACCAAACAGACAACTGAAAACACAAAGCACACAATGCCTAATTAAAGATACATGTGGAACATGTGCATAAACAGAAAAAAGAAAGACCACCATGTGAGACAGAGTAGAAAAAAGTGCATGCTAGCCAATGTTCTTTAATCCTGTTCTGTACTATAAAGAAAACCACAGATATCCAATATTACTCATGAGTATAATACAGTAATAAAATATAATACATGTTGCAAGAGAGAAAAAAGAGGTAAAGACAGTTTCATGAAGGAGAGTTACTTTGAAAGGCTTATTAAACGTCATGGTTTGGAGGAGATGCACTATAAACAGTCGGCAGGGGCAGTCTTTTTCAGAGTGGGTCCAGTCAAAGAGCAGTTTGCCAAAGAGGAAACTGGAGGTGCAAGCACAAACAGATGACACTGTTCCAGCTGTCCAATCATATGGTTTTAAGTATTAATATACCATATGTTTAAATAAAACCTATCCAGCTAAGTTATGGTTTACACTGCAGTAACATATCGATATCCTTTGATATTGAACTTACATTCTCAATGTCCATGAAATACTGTCAAAGTGAGGAAAACTGAAATTGTCAGATATTGTGAGCTGGCCCCTAGTTTCTAACTGAGCATTATACAAAAATATTTCTTTTATTCCCATCACATCATGTCTTCCATCTTCATTCATCACCATCTGAAAAAAGACAGTATTTCAATCTTCATCATGTCCGTTGTCTATAATATCAAAATACCACATTGCATGATCCTGAATCGTTATCAAGCACAAATTCTGAACAAAAATGACATTGTAACAAGAACATCCAAAAGAATCACTGTATCATGTACAATGATTAGTATTAACATGAGATTCCCTTTCATGGACACATGCAGAATCTCACCTAGTTTCCATTGACCTGCGATGGAGGATCTGCTCTGTTGTCAATAGCAGCTTTCTCTCTACTGCGACTCTCCCTCTCTTCATCTTCCTCATCCCTTTCCTCATTTCCACTGTGATTCTTACAATAAAGCCTGGTGAAAACAACATAAATGTTCATGTTATACTGCAATACAACAGCACATGTGATCACTGTAGGGCTGGGTGGTATATCGAGTTTATAGGCAATACGGTTTATATCGATATATAGTAGTGCTGTGGAGAAAGTGCATAATCCAATTTGTCCTAAACATGAGACATGCTTTATAACTAAGGGTTAGTTCAACAAACAGCGTAGGAAACTGACAGGGAAGAGAAGAAATTGTTGAATAAAGTCGTCATTTTTGTTTTTGCACACAAAAAGTATTCTTGTTGCTTCATAACATTAAGGTTGAACCACTGCAGTCACGATAACTATTTTAACGCTGTCTTTACTACCCTTCTGGGCCTTGAAATTGGTTATGACGTTGCTGTATACAGGTAGGTCAGAAAGCGGTCAGATTTCATCAAAAATATCTTGATTTGTGTTCCGAAGATGAACAAAGGTCTTACGGGTTTGGAACAACATGAGGGTGAGTAATTAATGACAGAAATTTCATTTTTGGGTGATCTAACCCTTTGAGGTTTTTAAAATAACTATAGTTAACAAGTATAGTTTAAAGCCGTATGATGCACTGACAGATAATCAGTGCATAACTTACATTTCACAGGTATAAAAAAATATTTAGAAAAGATTTTTTTTTTTGTCCATATCGCCCAGCCCTAGCTTGCTGTCCTGCTGGTTTCAATGTGTATACAGAATGTAAGAACAAGAATCAAATCTTATTCTGGCCAAAATGATCTTGCCAGACTATTCATATTTGTATACTAATGAAAACAAGCAGTTAATAGTTAGAACATACTTGTAAATGCCTCTAGCCATATTCTCTATGTATTTGGCCTTATCTTGCAGGCCACAGTGATAATGGTAGGTTTTCACGCAGGCTTTTATCTCACATCCAATGGTGGCTCCAAGCTGGGCACAAAGTGTGCATTTCTGAAATGGAAAAAAAAATACATTAAATGACTATGAATTAATATAATAACCAAATCATACAAAAAATATATATTTTCTACTGACCATGATGTAAGCCTATATTTATTCACTTTCTTATATGTCAGCAATATAGTTTAGCAATTCTATACTGAATTAAATTTTGAAAATTTCACCATTCTTTTTCCCCTTTTGATTTCCTGGATAACCGTTTTAATGTCAAAGTTCCCAAATTCGGCACGTGAGGTGGTAGTTAGCTGGACGGTACCCGAAGAAAAAAGCTGTGACAAAAACAGAGAAAAAAAAAAGTTGTTTTAAGCGGAGCAGGCTGAATCAAACTTTTTCAAACCTAGAAAAAAAATATACAAAAATAACATGGAGTAAAAATATATACTTTTTCAGTACTAAATATCTTGAATATTTGAGAGATAATATTTGTTTACAAATACTCATTTTTTTCAAAAGATGTAATATAAGTCTAAGGTGTCCCCTGAATGTGTCTGTGAAGTTTCAGCTCAAAATACCCCATAGATTTTTTTTAATTAATTTTTTTAACTGCCTATTTTATTATTTTGGGGTATCATTAAATATGCGCCAATTCAGGCTGCGGCCCCTTTAAATCCTCGTGCTCCCCCGCCCCCGGAGCTCGCGACTGCCTTAAACAGCATAAACAAAGTTCACACAGCTAATATAACCCTCAAAACTGATCTTTATAAAGTGTTCGTCATGCAGCATGTCCAATCGCGTAAGTATGGTATTTATTTGGATGTTTACATTTGATTCTGAATGAGTTTGATAGTATGCTCTGTGGCTAAAGCTAACATTACACACTGTTGGAGAGATTTATAAAGAATGAAGTTGTGTTTATGAATTATACAGACTGCAAGTGTTTAAAAAATGAAAATAACGACAGTCTTGTCTCCGTGAATACAGTAAGAAACGATGGTAACTTTAACCACATATAACAGTACATTAGCAACATGCTAACGAAACATTTAGAAAGACAAATAACAAATATCACTAAAAATATCATGATATCATGGATCATGTCAGTTATTATTGCTCCATTTGCCATTTTTCGCTGTTGTCCTTGCTTGCTTACCTAGTTTGATGATTCAGCTGTGCACAGATCCAGACGTTAATACTGGCTGCCCTTGTGTAATGCTTGATCATGGGCTAGCATATGCAAATATTGGGGTCATACATATTAATGATCCCGACTGTTATGTAACAGTCAGTGTTATGTTGAGATTCGCCTGTTCTTCGGAGGTCTTTTAAACAAATGAGATTTATATAAGAAGGAGGAAACAATGGTGTTTGAGACTCACTGTATGTCATTTCCATGTACTGAACTCTTGTTCTTCAACTATGCCAAGATAAATTCAATTTTTAATTCTAGGGCACCTTTAAATTTATCAAAAAAATGTTTGTTTTATGTGCCACTATTATGCTATTTAAAAGGTTCCCAATTTTATTCTGTAGTTCTCCTACAATAGATTTACATGCATCAAAGGTCAAAAAACACTATAATTTTCTTATAATATACATTGCATATCACCTCATTTCTCAAAGAGTCTGAAAACAGTTTGTTTGACTGGAGTGCAATAGTTTACGTATTTGATCAATAATTTTCTTATTTACTTGTTTATTTAATTATTTACTTTTGTTTTATCATTGAGGGAAAAATGAGAATCTTTTCAATCATTTTGCGAGCAAAGATGGAGTTGGTATTGTGCTATGTAAAAAAAAAATGCTGACGAACAACGATGCTGTTTTCGCCTTGGCTCAAACAACACTGTATGAGAATGATGAAGAAAGATTTATAACAAGCACTCTTAATTTGTGAATAAATCACCTTAAAATATCTCTGACTATCATTGATGCACGATACAGTCATCTATCAGCACAACCCTAACAATAACTTTATTTGTTGTGCACTTTGTGACTGTAAAAGATCCGCAAAGTTTTAAAGATCAAACAGCTATATTACACACTGCATGAAAGGTAATATTCAAAAAAACATAATAGGGGCACTTTAAATATGACCCATTGTTATGTAGATTGAAGTCTCACCATGCATTTGTAGTGGGCAGCAACCTTCTTAGCATTGTCTGAGTGGAGCACACCTCGAGTTTCATTCTCTTCTTCACCGGCATGACAGAAGCCACAGCGAAGGCCTGAATCACTGGGGCTGCCTCTGAGAGGGGACCGGTCCCGCTGTGGCACACACAAGCACATGACGAATTAGCATTATAGAATATGCCAACCATCGATATTCTGAAGCTTGTATCATGTCACCTGTAATCCTGTATGGATTAAATATGAGTTATATCGAGAGAAAAAAAAAAGTAGATAAAATGACCTACATGTGAAGAGCTCTCTGTATCATCATTGCCTTGCGACGAGGTGGATCGAGTGTCATCTGACTGTCCGCGCGACACACCTCGGATTCTGCTTTTCTCGAAACGCCCCCTTCCCCTGCTCCTCGGTGGAGATGAATCAGAGTCATTGGCTGCAACTCCCTGTTCATCTGGAATAAGAGCAAATCGCTAATAAATGCAATGGTTCACAAGCAGGTTAATGTCCAACATTAAATAAGTAGAGACAGCAGCTTACCATCACTGCCATCTTGAGAGGCATCTCTGTGTTTGCGACAGTAAACACTAATTTTCAAAAAATAAAAATAAAAAATTAGTCACATAGTCGTAAAACAGTTGCAGTTTTACCTCATCAGCATTATGCTTACAGATAGATGCCTTGAGAGGGATTCTCCTTTGTCTGGGCCTTGTCCCATAAAGCGCAATAATAGTGGTACGTTCGCCTACATGTCTTTACGTCACAGCCAATGGTTGCCCCAGGCCGGTGACAGGAAGTGCACATCTGAACAGGAAATCAGCAGGTGAGATAGAAAAGCTTTATGGTTATACTCTATTTTCAACCTAAAGGAACAACTGAATTTTATGAGAGCTGTTGGTCTGGATGCTTACTAGTTTATTTCCTCTTTTTATCTCCTTCTTCACATCTTCAATAGAAAAGCCTCCAATGTTTTCACTGTCTGAGTGAGATGTGACCAATGCTGACGAGAAAAGCTGAGTAAAACAATCACAAGTCAAATGTTAGATATGCAAGGTGTCAAAATATCTGTTACATTTACACTTTTATTGTCACGACACATCACGTGATGCTTTTTTGTGAAACTAGGCAAATAGATAAATAAATGTATGAGTAAGAACCATTTCCATCCATTTTAACAAGAAAGTGGACAAGCTAGTGGACAGCTAACATACCATGCATTTGTGATGGGCTGCCACCCTGTGGTTCTCTGACACCAGTAACTGTCCGCACTCCTTGTCTCGGTTGGTTCTACAAAAGGCACATTTTCGAAGCCGTGCTGAAGCTCCTTTTCTCTGTCCTGACATGACCAGTTTTCAAACGCTCCACCTCTCTTCTGTTTTAAAGACAAAAAAACAACATTGCAATTGAACTGTAGTTTACCCGGAGGAAGGACGAAGATCATTTTTGTGGTTCAGATCTATGAAGAAATAACTTTCTAAGCTTTGTGTGAGTATATCGAGCAACAGATGGCTAAAATGCAAGTTTTTTTTTTTTTTTGGGAGATTTCTGAAAATCCTACATCTGTTATTGAATCACTCTATATGAGACAAAAATATAGATTAGACAGATGGTTGTGTTTAGTTTGCTTACGCAATTCCTTTACACAGAGTTATTAAACTCATTTGTTCTGGTTTAAAATTTCTCAAAATGGAAAAACAAGACCAGTATGACTTAAACTTCCAAATATCTTTATTGATTAAAAATGTCTGATGAATAATACAAAAAGCTTGCTGATATTTCTCAGCAATAATCATCCTACAAATACACACAAAACACTAAAATAGAATGACATTTTTCCAAAATCTTTTCAATTTACATCTTCAATCAAATTGGAAATTTAAACAAAGTACAAATGAAAAAAAAAAATAAACCGAGGTCCAAGGCACCAGGAAATATTCACACACAAAATGTGTTTTTAGTGCTGTCAAAGTTTATTTAAAATACTAATTAGATGTTTAAGAAAATGTAACACATTTAGCATAATGTATAAAATGGATTCATTCAACATTTTAACAATTGCCCAGAAATTACTATTAATAATTACTACTAAACTATTAAATCCATCACGCTGTTTCGATTCCTTGGCGACTCAATAAACAAAACAAAATAAAAAGCAAATCTGCATATAGCCTAGTATTAAAAGTGAATATTAAAGCTAACATTTTAATACATTTTCATATTACAGGAAATATAAAAACAACATTAAGTCTATATAATACTACGCTTGAAATTGTGTTACATAAATAGGTGTTTATAAATGAAGACATAATAGATGCCTTTATATTATAGGAGGGGGTCCCCTCACAATTGTATTTGGGGGTCCAAAAAGTTTGAAAACCCCTTATTTAAACTACTTACAACTCGATTAACTATTATAATGCATGATGTAGTAAAGAAACTATACTATTTAAGTACATATTTCAACAAGTTTATCCCTGGTGGAAAAGAAAAAATTGCGTATCACTGTAGTGACAGACAAACAAACATACGACACACAAACCTATGTTAACTACACAGTTTTATTGGCATTACAATAGGAAAAGTACATGGGTGGCGTATTCGAAACACTGCAATGCCAATAGGCAGCTCTGACCGAGTTCACAAAACACATCCTGCGCGAGGCGGCTAGCTCATCACTTTCATTTAAAACATGAAAAATATCGAGATTTCCCTGGTACGATTATCTATCCATCATTCGCATTGTGTTTTGAGATGGATAGCGTGTTGTTTAGAGTCGCGATGGCTTTACCCGCCTTCGCACGACAGAGGAGCTCCGCTGCCATGATAGCCGAGAAGCTGCTCTCGCGCTGCAACACAAACAGCAACGCAACACCGCGCGACACTCTGTATCCACAGAACAGCTGATACAACCTGCCCATAAGTCTCAATGAACCCCTCTAAAACACACAAGGAAAAACACAGCATCCCTCACAGCGTTTTCATGCATAAGGGAGGAGGAGGATATACAGGCCCGCGACAAAGCTCTTGTTTCGCTCTTAACGAAAAACTCTTTCACTTTCCAATGAATATGAACTACTATAAGACTGTGTCAAATCTGGTGTCCCCTTCAAATGATACAAAGATGTGTATATCTATATAAGTGTAGCCCAAAAAGGGGCCACATCATATGGTGGCTACAACAATACTGATGATGAGGAAATACTGTGCGCAAATATTTTTATCTGAACTTCTGGAGTGACTGTAAACCATCATTTGGTTTTTATAATACATTGTTCGCTGCGGGATTATTTTGCCCGCTTCACATGTGGAGACCCGCCATACGAAAGGTATTTACATATCGCAGCAAAAAGACGAAGCTAGTCCCGACAATTGTTCCACTCGGCCCATTGTTTTCCTAACTCTAAGCTGTACATTTCGGTGTCTGTGTGACATATTGGAAGCTCTTACCGCTGCTGTGTTGAATGGGGGATAGATTTAGAGTGGCTGTGAGCGCGTGTTCTCGCTCTTCCTCTCGCTGGGCTTTGAGTGCCTGTGAGTTCTGCCTCTCACCATTGCGAGGCGTTCAAGTGACGTCGCGCACTGCAAAAAGCATGTTTGTCCGACATTGAAGCATACGCGCACGCCCCTTACGTACTGTGGTCACCGTCAAGATAGCTTGAGGAATAGGCCTAGACGAGCAAATATACAGATGAGTTGCATAATGGACTGACAAAACGCCGATGATGTTTCGTTTATGGATAAACATTTTGTAAAATGTAAATATTTACACATAAATATTAAGCATTGTTATGAGATTGATAAATGATTATTGCTTTGTAGGCCTATAACAAAGCTAACTTTTTGCAATTTAGAGAATAGTATTTTAAAGGTGCAATGTGTAAGATTTTTTGCAGTAAAATATCGCCAGTGTTATATAGACCCCTTAATCGCCTACGTCATTGTGACGTCACCGCTCTAGCTGGAGGCAAAACATAAATAAGAACTCATAGCAGGCGCGCTAAAAGTTTGAGGTTTTGACTTTAAAATGTCGTCTTGTTGTGTTTTTGGCAGCCAGAATAGAAGGAACAGGACTTTTGGTTCAAAACTACAGTTTTATCAGATCCCGGCAGACATTCCTTCACAGAAATCAAAAAGATAATTGTGGTTGAAAGCAATACGGCGTACAGACTGGACGGAGACGATCATAAATGATACTCGTGTTTGCAGTGCACACTTCATATCAGGTAAAATAATCGATGCATATGTAATGATGTGTTGGTTTTATGTAGTACAAATCAGCAAGTTTCTGTTTTATAGGTGAAAAGTCGCCAACCTTCAGCGCACTAGCTTAAATGTTAAACAAACATACAGCGATAGATGTGTGTGCCATCCTTTGAATGGTCTCTTAAAATAATCCACATTGCTAGCCATAATCATAGTTAGCCCAGCGTTAGGTTACATTAGACAATAAGCCTTGACAAAATTCCCCGAACCACCCGAAAGTAATTCATATGTTGTCTAGGAAATACCCAAAACTTAAGTTAATTTACAAAAATAGCTGTCACGGTCCCGCAGAGTCAGTGACTGTACATATTCGGACAGTTCTGAACCTTCTTCTGCATCTATGTTTATTAAATCCCTCCTAAAACATGCTAGCTTATGCTTGTCAACGTTGAGTCCAGCGTCTCTTTTTGCCTCCAGCTAAGCCCCGCCCACCAGGAAACGTTGCAATGTTTACAAACTTTTAAGGGGTCTATATATTGTTCACTATACAATATCCCAAATGATTCCAACTATTTGTAAATCGTGAGAAAATTGCAGTTTTAACCAAGGCTGCGTTCCACTCCAGTTTTAGACACGCACTCGCGAACTTCCCTAAGCACTTCCCCTCGGGGGAATCCCTGCCGCCATTTTGAAGTGCGTTGAAGTGGATGAGGGAAGTTTATATGGACAGACCCTCGCTCCCTCGATTTTGACCAAGGGAGCGAGTCTACTTCATATGAACACTTCAGGCAGCTCCATAACCCATAATGCAACATGATTGTGACGTCACCGCATATCACGTTTAAAGTACACATGAAATCAAAATTGACCTTATTTATTTTGTTAGTTCAAATTGCTAGTTTTGTGGTGAACAATTCATCCGTGCAAGTCAATCCACACAAAAAAAATTGTTTGGCTTCGTGATATTTAATCAAAATCTGAAAATGCTCCTCCCCTCTGCAATGGTGCCTCTTCTCTGATGACATCAGTTTGACGGCTTGGGTTGAAAACGTTTAAACCACTCCCCTCCAACCGTTAAGGGAGAGATGGAGAGGAGGAGCTCTAAAGTAAAACTCTGCCCTCTATAGAGTGCCTCAGGGATGACGCATTTTTGTAGGCAAAACCCGGAAGCGAGTTAGGAACTTCCTGTTCCAACGCCGTAAAGTCTATGGGTTTTTTGAATGGGTTTTTGCTAAATTGCCTGAAATAAGGTCTGTGGTTAACAAAGCCTCTAAATACTTTCACGTTTTGATCTATGACATAAAACACACCAGTTATAACCCACTTGTGATTTTTTAAACTTTTACTGTGTCTTAAAATCGGCGGTTGCTAACAAATTGCTAAAAGGGACTACTTCCTTTGGCGGGGACTTTAGATGTCATCATGATAAACAGGACATTTGGACAGCATTTCTCATGAAAAAGTGGATAAGTATTCATAACAGCACAGAACATAATCAGCGAGCATGTTTAGAAATAAAGTTGTTTTCTAAATAAAGTTTGAGGAAGCTTGGTGGTGACGACGCTGATCCGTGACTATGGTGTGCTGTAGTCCGTTTATAGCCTACTGTTAGCTTTTTATATCTGATGACTTTATTTAGGCTTCAAAATCTATAAATGTTGTGTTAACTTGTAAAGATTATCTTGATAGACAAAACGTGGAAGTGTCATAACCCTTTGTTAAACACAGAGCTTATTTTCTGCGATTTTCCAAAAGTCTATGGGAAAAATGCATAGGCTTTCAATCGAGGGAACCCGTGCGCCGCTAACTTCCGGGTTGGCCTACAAAAACACGTCATCCCTGGGGTACTCTATTTAATATTCTGTTTCACTTGGTAATACGTCACAACACTGGAGAAAAGTCGTTTGCAACCACAAACCCCACCACAAACAACTCTATGATATAATAATTACTTTTTTAATATTTAAAATACACATATATACATATAGAATGCTGGCGGAACCTTTAGAATCCATGGAATCCATAGCATGGAATCTGCTATGGATTCCATACCTTGGAATCCATAGCAGATTCCAAGTGATCAAGGACTTAGGACGTTCCAATTCAGCCCGTTGCAAAGGTTCCGCCAGGACACTCATGAAACATAAGCAATGACGTACATCCAAGTCAACAAGTCTGAGGGAAGTTAGCGAGGGGAGGTCATAAAAAAACAAACCCAAGGCTCCGGGACATGTGAGGAGTCGCTTGTCAATTGCGTCATACCCGCGTTACCCTCGGTTTCCGGTTTATTTTGTAGGAATAAGAATACTGTAATATATCTTAGAACAGCCTATTTAAATTTTCCTGTTTCTCCTAAAGAAAAAGAAATACACTTCAAAATTTTAAATGAAATTTATCCGTCTAACAAATTCCTAAATCAAAAATTTAATATAGAAATTGTCCCCTGTTCCTTCTGTGAGAGCCATTCTGAAGACACAGATCATATCTTTCTTTTATGCAATTTCTCCAAACTCTTCTGGATATCAATTCAAAACTGGTTGATAGAAAAAAAGGTGGTTGCTGATAGTTTTGTTTTTTCTTTACATCATATTTTATTTGGAGTACCTAAAGGCTGCTGTGTTAATTATTTTTTGCTTAATAACATTGTAATATTAGCAAAATATTTTATCCATAAATGTAGATTCTTTAAATCCCCCCCACTACTTATTATATTCAAAAATGACTTGAAATGTTTTTCCAAAGCCCTTAATAAGATGAGAGGTCAGAGTGCTATGAAGCTTCTTTATCTTTTGACATCATTTGATTTATTGTGATACTGCCCATAATTTTTATTTTATTTAATTTATTTTCCCTTTCTTTTACTCTCTATTTAAGTTCATGTAAATTATGATTTCAAATTTATATTTATTTTCTTTGCTTTTTATATATGTACACTGTGTTGAGCCTGTAATTTCTATCTTCTCTGTAAATGTATATTTGCCTTTGTTATTTATGTACTTTTGTATTCAATTAAAAAAAAAAGGTTTATTTTGCAGAAACCATGGAAACACCAAAGATTCTTTAATATATTACATGTTTTATTAGGCAAGGGAACAACTGTTTGGTTACGTTTATAGACAGAAAACTAATTGCTGTTATATAGCTCAACACGTTTAGTCTTATTGTTTAAATCTAATTTTCTTGATTTTTTGCGAGTACCATATGCTTTACCATGCCTCAGAGAAAAACACTATTTTGTTTTAAAATTAATTGCATGCCATTTATCAACACAAGACATCCAATATTTAATATGATATTCTAAAATCGATCTATCTTACTGCAGTCAAACAAGCGTCTCACAGCAGCCACCTAGCAAACACACAGAGTAACGTTATAACATCATTTTCAACACACTCAAATGTATGTAATAATAAACAGAGCCGTGTTACCTCATACTCATGACCAGAAAAGCAGAAGCGGTGCTGGCGACGGTGGCATAATAAAAGTTCCGCTGCTCGCGAGGCATGTGTTGCGCAATCGCTCCAGCGGCCTCGTTCAGCTCCACAACACTTGGTCCTGCTCCGCTTCATACTCCAGTAATGTTAATAATCTCATCCATGAACATGATTTATTCCCGAGTCTTATCCCGATTGTTTCCACTGGCTGTGATGTGAAGACCACATGTCCCAAGATTCTGCTCTCAAACTTGCCATCATCAAGCTACGCCTTTGTTTTGAATAGGCCTCTATAGTGACCTCTAGCAGACAGAAATCTTACATATTGCACCTTTAAGGAAGAAAACATACAAGCATACATATATATAATTACATATTTATGAAATGTTTTGCCAAATGTATAAATGTAAATCATACTTCAATTCTAATAAAAAGGAATGTGCTCTTTCAGTCACATATCCCACATGAAATGAACATAAAAATAAAGCAGCTTTTTCTAGAACACTTACGCTGCGTCCGAAATCGAATACTACTCTATTATATAGTATGCGAACAGAGTAGTATGTCCGAATTCATAGAATTCAAGTACCCCTGATGATTTACTACTACTGGCGAGATTCTGAAGTGCGCATTCAATGGACACTTTACTATCCCATGAGGCCACGGGTGAGGATTTGGGAATGGAGTTGAAGGGACGTAACTGACGCTGGTAGATCATGTGACAGTAACAACATGACGGATGTAGTATGTCTGGATTTGATTCATACTACACGCATTCGTACTATACAGAATGTACTTTTTCAACTGTCATGAAGTAAATTTACGTTCAACTGTAGTACCTACTCAGACAGTATGCGATTTCAGACGCAGCTATGGAGCGGGTTGCTCCCTAATAGGTGCCGCCATGTTGATCACATGACTAGCTTTGTCATGCAACTGACATTTACTACCGCTACTACTACTCCTACTACTAATGTTTGCTTAATAAAGCACTTTCATGGAAGCTTTTTTCAGCCAAAATAATAATAATAGTGAAATAAAAAATCTAATTGTGACTTTTTTTCTCACAATTGTGAATTTATATCTGACAATAGGCTTGTTCGAGACGCATCGCCGATGCGCAGACCGACATCAAAGCCGACATGACATCAAAGTACAAAAGCATAAAGAGTCGAATGAGCTTTCGCGGTACTTTGATGCCATACGCCGATCAGTCTGCGCAGTGCCGATGCATCTCGAACAAGCCTATTTCTGACTTTTTCCCCTCAGAATTGTGATATATAAATTTGCAAATTGCAAAAAAAAAGTCAGATTCACAATTGGGATTCACAATTCTGACAATTACCTCACAATGACCTTTTTTATTTTTTTTATTTTGTGGCGTAAACTTCCATACTTTTTCAGACTGTGCTAAACATAAACGTAAATCTAAATTATGAAACAAACTAACCTTTATAGCAATAATCAGAATATAACAGACATAACATAAAAATGAGTGTGTGTGATCCATCAGTCCAAAGAGAATGGATACAAGTGGAAAAAAACGAGTGACATGGCTCAAAATCATACAAAGCATGGATTTTTGGATGCTAATATTAATTAATTAAAAATAGTAGTCAGGGGCCCTAGTGGTCAGCTTAAGCTGTATGCAACAAGGCACCGGTGTTCAGCTTACTTCAGGCAGTCTCTGCTCGTATTAGGCTTCGGAGGCCTCTGAGCACTGGCCTGACCCTAGAGATAGGCGCTTTCTCATGAAGCTTTGCGGATCATTTGTTTTGAACCAGTGATTCGGAGGGCCTATCAAACCACCAAAGTCACGTGATTTCAGTAAACATGGGGGGATTTCTCGTGAGCCCATGAACCAGTAGTGTCTATATATGAATTTTACCATCAATTTTATACATTTAATGACACATTTGTATAATAAACAGGAAGCATTGTGTTTAAAAATATCTTATTAGCCTGATTAACCAAGTTCTCCATAAAACGAACAAAATCAAAGAAATAACACATATTATAAAGGCACCGTATATTAAATGGTATTAGATTATTTGAATTTAATTGATTACACCTTCAACAAAACATTTGCAAAAGGTGTTTTTATGCAATTTGGCCATAAAATGAGTTTTAGCTGCATTTCCACTGTTCTGACAAGCAGGGGTCACCAGCGTGTGGCGTTTCGAAACAGTGAATCATGCAAAGCAATCGGTTCAATTGATTCGAAGTTTCGAAAAGCTTCGTTTCTCCCATCACAACTTGGGCTGTGTTTCTCAAAAGCATCAAAAGCATTGGTGGCAATAGTTTTACGATCTACTTAGGCTCACGATGCTTTCGGGAAACTCAACCCTGGCCCATAAGCCATCTTTTTTTGCCATCTTCATTCAGTTCGATTCCTGTTCAGGGTGTGCGCCTCCGTCTCGTGTTCTGATTGGTCAGAGTCAGTGTCAATTAAAAAGGGGGCGTTCGAAAACTCTCTTCAACTTCCCTGATAAAGTAAAGCGGTAGACGCTTGAAGTGAACGAGCAAGAAACCACTCCTAAATTAATCGCAGTTACTAACCCCAGGATTATCTCCTTTTGGGGAGATAAACATTAAGTTCGTCATAGTTTGAACTGGATTCATAGCTCTATATTTAGCTGCTCAACAGATCGATCTAACGTTTGTTCTCATCGCGTTGTTTGGATTTTAAAGTGGACGTTTTGAGTGGAGATCGCGGTGAGTGTCTCTGCCTTCCTTCCACCTCCAGCTAACACACGTCCACTTAGCCTGACGTGTTGTCTGTCATTTTCTTTCTCTCTGCATCGCACTTTAAGTACACGTTTTAACAATTTTTTAAGTCGATTTGTTGTTTTTAAATAGTCCCTCGATTATCTTTTCTCTGTTCAGGATGAAAGATCAGTTTATAATGTTCGCAACTTGCTCAACTGTCAAAAATGTCATTGAAAAGTTGAAAGGTTCAGCTCTAACTGCGACTAACAAAAAATGTACACAGGTTTAGGGTGAGCCATATGACTCAAATCCAATCTGACAGATTACATTGATGGAAAAAGTTACCAAATAAGTTATCTAAATGGTTAGTTTCCTGGTTTGAGTTACGCTTCGAGAGCTCATTTGGCCATGCTTGACAGAAGTCTGTTAGCCAGCGAGCTACATGGCTACATGTTCAGCCAGCTGAAGGATTAAAAAAGTGGATTTTATTTCTTTCCGTGTACAGTTTGTTTTTATCGGTTCCTAGTAAGACTGTATAGGGTGACACACTACCCAGTAAAGTGACTGTGATGAGTAATATTGAGTTCCTGAGAAGTGTTGATCGATAAGTTCTGGGTGGCGGTTAGCTTAGCTCCTCGGGATATTAGCTGTTTTTCAAGTTGAACAATTTGCCTAGTTGCTCATAGAAGTGACTCGTTTAGTACCTTTTTTTTGTATGTTGTCATTTTTTAACATGTGGTGAACTGTCTTCTTGTACTTGTCAGGGTTAAGCAAGTTTATGAGGTGTTTCATAAAATGTTTGGTTTATTTATAAGAAACAAACTAATAAATATAGTCATAAGGAATAAAGTCTGTAAATATTATTCGTGTAATGCAAAAAAGAGCACTCTTGACAGACTTCCCACTTAACGTGTTTTTTTTTTTTTCAGCTCCTTGAGTTTATAAATGTTACGAATTTGAATATAATTAAATATTTTGGCTGCCTTGAAAATGCTTGTCTTTTCAGGTTTGTCATTTTGTCCATTATAATGACAGTTTTCTTCATTGTTTCATTTAAAGGTGAAACATTTCCATTGTCCTTTGAAGTCCAACACACCTCCCAGCTAAAACCATGCCATTCCCCTTCGGGAAATCTCAGAAGAGCCCTGCAGAGATTGTGAAGAGTCTGAAGGAGAATGTGGCATACTTGGAGAAGCTGGAATCATCTGAAAGCAAGAAGTGTGAAAAGGTCAATCCTTTATTTTTATGTCAACATCTCAATGCAAATGTTTCAGCAAACTGTGGACTGTGACTGAGTCAGAAAAACTCACTGTTTTTCCTGTAGGTTGCAGAGGAAGTATCAAAAAATCTTGCGTCGTTGAAAGAGGTGCTGTCTGGCACCGGAGACAAGGAGCCTCAGACTGAGGCAGTGGCCCAACTGGCTCAAGAGCTCTACAACACCAACCTCCTCATTTCTCTCATAGCAAATCTACAGAGGATTGATTTTGAGGTGCATATCATAACGTTTGAAATGTTTGGATTACAACTACTTCCGTCCAGATGGAAGATGTATTGCTCTGTGCACTAACCACACATTTGCTGTTTGCTTTCTTTGATTTATAACACGTTGTACACCAAAGGGAAAGAAGGACGTGGTGCATCTGTTTAGCAACATAGTACGTCGGCAGATTGGCGCTCGCACCCCAACTGTGGAGTACATCTCTTCCCACTCTCAGATACTCTTTATGCTGCTGAAAGGGTGAGTTTCCAGACCCCAGGGCATAGCCATGGATCAACGCTTTCAGAAGCCATTGATTAGCCTGGCTTTTCCAATTGATGTTATGGGAGTCTGTGGTTGTATGGTTATTTTAGGACCATAATTTTCCTTTTCCTGTCTACGTGGCTGAGCTGCCAATGGTGTTTAGCTTTTACAGCATGAACATATCTAGTTATTGACACTTTAGTGTCATATTATGGTTGATTGATGACTTTTTTTTTTTTATGGTTTATTTTAGGTAATGTTACATACAGTACTGGCCAAAAGGAATGTTTGTTATTAATGACCCTACAATTTCGATTAAACCATCAAAATATGAGGAAAATATTTTATATACACTGCCCTCCAAAAGTTTGGAATTGCCCTAGAAAAGTGGGGTTTTGGACAATATTGGCATGAATCCTTTTTAATTTGTGATAATTTTGCACTGATAAGGGACAACGCAAACTACGAAAACATATTTTATTAAATAAACAGTTTATACATAGAAAAAACATAAAATTTTCGATTCATCAAAATATCCAGCATTAGCAGCTATCTGACCTAAACTGGGTTCTGATTGGTTCATTGTATTCTAAACTTAATTGGCAATCAATTGTTGAAGCTATTAAGGTGTGCTGACCCAAAAATCTTTTACAAACCTGGGCCAAGTTTAAAGCAGTAACCAGGCATCACAGCTGGCAAAGGGGCATGTCTGACTTTGACATGTATATATTGCCATTATTATGTAATCAAAATGAAAATTATTATTGCTGGTCTTCAATGATAATGTCAAGTTACTATAATGTATTTGCACCAAAAAATGATTAGGATTTATGCTGATATTGTCCAAAACCACGCTTTGCCAGGGGTGTGCACTTTTTTAAATTATTTTAAACCTGAGGGAAGAACAAAACACTAATCTTCGTTAAGGTATTTATCAGACAAAATTATTGGGCAAAAAAAGCAAACTACAGCTAAAGGTTTTATTTTACTACGTAAAAACAAAGTGTGTAAATTTTCCTAGACCAGACATCACTTTTGGCCACTACTGTATAGAAATGCATACAAACAAGAAATAACATTTAAAAAATATATATACCTTTTGAAAGCAGCTATGAAACCCCAGAAGTGGCCCTTAACTGTGGCATGATGCTGAGGGAATGTCTGCGTCATGAACCTCTGGCCCGAATCGTTCTGTTCTCGGAGGATTTCTTCTGCTTCTTTCGCTATGTGGAGCTGTCTACCTTCGACATTGCCTCTGATGCTTTCGCCTCTTTTAAGGTATGACTTTTACACGAAGCATCATCTATTTTGTAGGTTTTTCACTTATAAATTTTGTCCTTGACTTTTGTCTTAAAGGGTTAGTTCACCCAAAAATGAAAATTCTGTCATTACTTACTCGCCCTCACTTTCACGTTCATCTTCGGAACACAAATGAAGATCATTTTTGATGAAATCTGAGAGCTTTCTGTCCCTTCATAGACAGCATTTTTACCACCATTTTCAAAGTCCAGAAAGTTAGTAAAGACATTGTTAAAATGGTCCACGTGACTGCAGTGGTTCAAACGTAATGTTATGAAGTGACGAGAATACTTTTTGTGTGCAAAAACAAAGCAAAAATATGACTTTATTCAACAATGGTCTCTTCTTTATCATTCTCCTACACTGTTTACATTCCGCGCATGTGTGTACTATGTCAGAACGCCGACTTATTATTGGCCAGCTCCTGCGTCGGCATCACACGCATGCATCGTGATGCTCACACGAATAGGGTCGGCCAATACTGAGACGGCGTTCTGACGTAGATCCTGGAAGCGCTGCAGCGTAAACAGCCTTACATGACAAACGTGCATTTACCTTAAGACCTTGTTTTTAGGATCTTCTGACAAGACACAAGATCATGTGTGCAGATTTCTTGGAGACAAATTACGACAGAGTGAGTTATTTTTGTTTTCCAACATTTCATGTACCAGTGCTTTTTTTATATTATTGATTTACTTCTACTTCATTGACAAAATATTATGATAAATCATTTGTTTTAAGGTGTTCACAGAGTATGAAAAGCTGCTGCATTCTGAGAACTATGTCACCAAGCGCCAGTCTCTGAAGGTGAGAGTAAACAACTATTTTCACAGAATTGCTTTCAATAATTCAAGACTGTAATGGTATTCAAACCCTTGAGGCTGAGATTAAGCTGCTAGGATGAAAGAAAGTTAGTTGAAGGTTTAATATGGTTTAATAAAAGCAGCAATATTTTGGGTGGCTTGCTTCATTTACTACATACATTTGTTGTGCTTAAATGTGTTATTACTGACTATCAAATGATATCCAGCTTTTGGGAGAACTACTGCTGGACAGACACAACTTCACAGTCATGACCAAATACATCAGTCGAGCTGAGAACCTAAAGCTGATGATGAACATGTTGAGAGACAACAGCCGCAACATCCAATTTGAAGCCTTCCATGTCTTTAAGGTATGCGTTTTAAATGCATGGCATTTCATGTAACTTAATATATTTGAATTTGGCACTGCTTTTTCTCTGTCTACTCCAATTACTTTCCACACTCGACAGCTGACCGGTCCCCTGTCCCAGTTCTGCCCTCCCTTTTTGAATGTAAACAGGTCTGGGTCAGTTACTAGGTTGTCCTGTAGTTCAGACCGCATGAAGGCAGATTCAGTGACTTTTATGGGTTTCTTGTGTCCTCTCAGGTGTTTGTGGCCAACCCCAATAAGACGCAGCCTGTGCTGGACATCCTCATCAAGAATCAGTCCAAGTTGGTGGAATTCCTGAGCCACTTTCAAACGGACCGTTCTGAAGACGAGCAGTTCTGCGATGAGAAGAATTATCTCATTAAGCAGATCCGGGACATCAAACGGCCTGCACCTGCAGAGGAGTCCTAATGGAAAACGTTGAGTGTAGAACCAGGGAGCTCGCCTAGTGATGTGGTTTGATTATGTGGGTGAGAATTGGATGGGAGGGACTAAATGAGTCAAAGAAAGAAAGGCATCACTTGGACTAAAAATATTTACATCCAACTTCTGAAACAGATGGAGAAATGCTGTCAGAAAGTGCAAACACATGTCTGTCCCTTTACTTGGGGCGAGCAGGGTTTTGGATCAAATAAAACCCAAGCACTCCATTTAAACCTATATATATTTTTAGCACTGCCCTTACAAAGGAAGTACAATTGATTTACCTTCAGACGGTAAATCTTAGATTAAAACGTTTATCCAAATTCATCTGAATGAGAAGCATTTCTAAAGCCTGCTCAGGGCTTTTTAACATTTTTAATTAAGTTAGAACAAGTACATTGGTACAAGGTATGGCTCTGCATATTTGCACTAAATCTGGTAGCTTTGCTCCAGGTTGGCCATTAGTGCCAGTTCATACTCTTAGCACAAGAAAACCAAATATTAAGGAATGCATTAAAAATGTAAAACGGTAGGTCATAAATACAGGACATTAGGGGGCCTTCTTTAAATACACAAACACAAAATCAACAGGACATTTTCAGATTTATACTAGTTAAGGGACATTAAAGCATTTTAAAAGCCAGAAAATGTCATGTGGTCAAGCGAAACCTTAATCTTTGAAAAAGTAGCCCGTGGAGTTTAGTGGTCATGTTGTAATGCTGCACTCAATTTCCATTTTAACTGGGTGCCTTATTTAAATAGCTTGGTCATTCTGGGTCTTCTATTACATTTATATTTATCTATAACATTGGATTTGTAGTAATATTCTGCTTTTGCTTGGGTTAACACATTAGGAGAACTAGTTTGCTTTAAACTACTAAAAAAAAACCAATTGTATGACATTAAAAAAAACAATACTCATTTATAGACATTTTCTCAGTTTAGATGAAAAATGCAATGAATAATTCAGGGTTCATAGACTTCAGCAATGGTGAAATACATGGTACACAATTACAGTGCAAGACATGATAGCTTCCACACACACACACTGTAACGTTGAAAGGATGTGAAATGCTAGAGCCGGGGCACGTCATTCATCATGCCGAATTTTGATGGACGGCTTAGACAAGCCAATTAAGCCTTTAAAACATGGATGCAATAGGAAAGACCATTTAACACAGTTCTTCGTGTCCTGCACTGTCAAACTTGAATGAGCCAAAGCTGTGGTAACACGGTATATCTTACGATGCCTGACTAGACCTAGAATTTGGTTCTCCTATGGATGGATTGCACCTTTCAGTATCTCTTGGAAGTTTTAGATGAAATGCAGAACAGGATTCTACTGAAAGGTTCCACCATTAGTCTTTATACCTTAAGTTGAATATATTTTATGTACTCTATTTGCACAAGTTTCTTTCTCATATACCTCAGATTTTAAATTCCTAAGTGCTGTTTTTCCCCGCTTTGCTTCAGTAGAATTTGTGGTATCAGGTTCATTACATTAACATTAGTAAATGCATTCGGTGTCAATGAATTAGCATTTATTAGTCTTGGTTAATGTTAATTTCTGCTTTTTAAAATACATTTCATGAACATTTGTTTATACATAATGAACAATAGTGTATTTATTAATAATTAACATTAACCTAGATGAATAAAAACTGTTTATGATACCTGATGCACTAACAAACAAATCACAATTTATTGTAAAGTGTTTCTGGTATTATTATGGATGTGGGACAGTAGGGGTTTGAATTTTGCAAGCTAAAATAAGACCTTACAACACAAAGTTGTGGTCTTGTAATGCTGAAACGGACCTGCAAGGGAAACAGTTTAATTTTTGCATTTCGCTAATGGGTACATAGGCTGTCACGAGTGTGAGGAGAGCACTTGCCGTGCTTGTGTGAATGAGCCACACTCTAAAAGGTTTTTAATGGATTAATCCAAATGTCAATGTGTTCTTGTGCTTTGACATCGTTTCAGTCAGCTCTTCAGCGGAAGCGAATGTTTTTTGAAAGTGTAGATTTGTGCTTTATTGTAAGTATTTAGGAGGTGAAGGGGGAAAAACCTTCTAAGCTGCCTTTCTTGCTTTTATAAACTGCACCATGTGTGAAATCACAAAGCCTTTGTGTTGAACAGTGACCTAGACTGATTCGCTTTTTGTATCCTCAAAAGATCTACAGCTATCGATTACCAAATATTTCCACCGTTTCATTAAATGTCACTTGATACCACAAGTACAAGAATGAGTGTTTAGCCAAATGTGATTATTCCGCTGACAGGGTTTTTAAGGAGGGTTTTTGTCCTTAAGCTCATATAAGCTTTGAGCCTTGAGATTCTCCATGCAGTGATAATGATCTCTGACTAAGAGATTCAAATTAATATGTTAAATTTATGGTAAGTTATTATACACACCTTTTATTCTTTGCAGTTTGACTGATAAATGTTTGCTAGGCTTTTCACTCATTTCTCACACATTTGAGTTTTGTCATATTTTCCACTGTGGGAGAGGATTATATATGTACATAAAGTTTTATTTTAAAAAGAGTAAGTGTGAAGGCATATTGAAAATAAAAGAAACGATGGCACTTCTTATGTGTGGTAACATTCTTTTATTTATTAAAAGGCTACATTTATATTGCTGCAACTAATTATTGGCTGCTGAAGTGCCTGCGTAAGAGCTCGAGGGCCGTGCGGCTCCGTGCGTGACTCTCTCTCTCTGCGTGCAGGTCAGCTCGGGTCTGCTCCACCTCCCTCTGAAGCCTCAGGAGCACAGCCTCATTTTCTATTCGAGCTGCTTTTTCCAGCCTGTCTCTTTCAGACTTCCATTGCGCTTGCGCTCTTTCCAGTTCCCACATGAGGTTGGAGCGCTCCTGTACGACCTGCTGCATGTCCTCTTTTGCTCTACTCAGAGTTGTCCTCCACCTGTCTGCCTCTTCTTCCTTTTCCCTGACCTGTATAGTCAGCTTATGTAACTGAGCGTTCATTTTTTGGCTCTGTGACTTCATATCATTTATCACGAGGTCCTGACGTGTAGTCATTTTTTTGGAAAGGCTTAACTGTTCCTCCAGCTTCTCCACTAGGCCCTGCAGCTTCAGCCTTTGCTCATGTTCTGCTTTAAGCTGCTCCTCTGTACAACTGAGCTGTTGCTTTATCCGCCATCTGTCCCTCTCCACTTCTGCAAAACCAGTCCGTAGTTTGCAGATGTCCCTCTCATTCCATATGCACATCTCACCCTGGTCAGTGGGATTTTCAGAGTTTGCTCTTACATCTATAGGCTGCTCATGCCTAATGATTCTCTTCGCAAGGGCCTCCTTCTTTCGCAGTCGCTCAGTGTGCTGAACCTCTTTCAGAGCTGTCAGGTAGATCTGCCTTCTCTGGCTCCTCTTGGGTTCATCCATGTCTGTAGAATGGGTTGATGATGGTGATTTTGTTGAGCTGTTGCATTGTTCATTTGTGTTTGTCTGGTTTTCAAGCAAGTTTTGCAAAGTGAAACGAGGAGGGAACAGTTTTTCCACCCAGTGATGGTCATCTCTGGAGCTATACTCATGTTCAGGGTTTTGACCAGTGATTTCCATCGTCCTAAAACTATAGAACACAGCATAGGCATACTATATAATTGCCCTCTTCATTCATCTGTTATCAGGAGCATATGGCTGGTCGTTCAAATCTATCTTCAATCCCGTTATAACGTTATTTTTACTATCAGGCATTGATGAAACGTACAAACTAGGTATTTTTTTTCTCACCCACAAATCGGTTTTATAGAAAAATTAGCGGTTCATGCTTACAACATCAGCGTCGTTAACTACTACCATCTCTGTCCAGTCAGTGAGCACAACTTCCTGTTTACTGTACAAAAGAACGAACACTTAGCGCCCCCTGCTGGTTGAGATCGATCATGTTACATGTAATTATCCATAAAAGTACATTCTGTCCATTATCCTCAGCATGAGATCGCAGTTTTGTTGATATAGATACTTTTATTTATTCCTCCTATTTCAGGTCTTTGATTAATGTTAAAGTGTCTGGGGTGATATTACTTGTGAAACTCCAATGAAAACTGCAAATCTGAGAGCTATATTTGTTAATATTAAAGTATTGTGTTTATATTATATACCAGTTATGTTTTATATGAGTAATTACAGATACCTGCAATGATTCCAATGTATCTGTGTAAAAAGCCATGTATTTTTAGGATATATATCTGTAGAAGTTTAAAGCCAACAATAAACTATCAAAAATGTTAATTTATTAAAATATGTCTAACACATGCTCAAAATGATTTAAGCTAAATCTGAAATGTTTTGAATATCGTCTGGGATTTGAAACTGCTTTATAAGTATAAAAGTGTGTTAGAGTATGCATTCATAACAAAACTATGTTGTTTACAGTTCAAGTAACATTATTTTCTTGAAACACTTTAGTCAATGTTTCTAGTTTAATATTGTTTGTCAGGAACTGGCTTAAGTAAGTGCATACACCCTCCTCTTTTCACGCTGATAATTTTCTTTGTGCTTTGGGGGAGAGAAAAAGTAGGTTAAAGTTCAAAAGGACGTGCTGGAGATTTCCTCCTATTTAAAGAAGAGACTGGTAACTCTTCTTAAATAGGTCTTAAATGGTTTTTAAAAAAAGAGTTTGAAATTTGGTTTGCATGTACTTCTATAAAGGAGACTCGACATTGATTTGCATGCACTTTTAATAAGAAGATTTAACAATAAACACAAGATGAACTCGTGGGAATGCTGAGGGAAATTCTCTTTGAAGCCTAATACAATGGTGCACATACAGCCCAGTAGTGGGGGCTGAGTGAACCGGGGTCAAAGGTCACTGAAGCCTTCTGTCTCTCACTGACCATAGGAGTTATTTCCATAAGGCCAAACAGAGTGTCTCACAGTCTATAACTATATTTAGGGGACTTTTTGATGACATCTTGAGGATTGCATTTCCAGAATCACCAAGGGTTTTGATGAGCGTTAGTCTACTCCCCTTATTTCTGGAGATAAAACAGGGATTTTATGTGGACTTTCCTTCACCCCAACCCCCAACAAGAAAAAGGGGATGCTCTACAATTACATGCATGACATAACATTTTGTTGTCCGTCTTGAGTGGCGACATGGGTTGAACATGAAACATCTGCGCAGTAAAGCACCTCACTTCGACCAAATCAGGTATGTGGATGCACAAATGTGTATTTTAAATAGTGTTTATGCACAAAACTTTTACCTGACTGTCAGAATGATAGGTTTTGTATATGTAAATTTTATTTTTAGTTTATTACCCACTTAATATACTATCTCTGTATTTAAAAAATGTATTTAGATACTACTTATAGTACATTTGAACCCATAGTGTACTACAAGTGGTAACTAAATATATTTTTTAAATACAGAGATAATATATTAAAAGCACATTTAAGTTCATATTTCATGGTGTCTCAAAATATCACAGTTGAGTACACTTAGATGTTCTTAAGATTATCTTAAGAAGTACTAAAGAAGAATTTTTAGTATATTAAGTACAAAATTAGTGCACGAAAATGGAGCACTTTACGTACATTAAAGAAATGTACTTTTTCACCTGGGTATTCTAATCAATACTGCAATCTCTTTAAAATTCTATAATTGCTTTGTTATAATAACTACAATAATAAAAGACCAATTAGAGCTCGGATCAATGATGTGAAAGTGGTAAGTGGGATATAAGAGAGCGGATGTGAGTTGTGGGGGATTGAGTTGGAGGAGGAGGCTCGTGAGGCCCATCATCACATGACGAGACGTTCGCGCCTCTTTCGTAAACCTCCAACCTGATGATCCCAAACAACGGAGTTTACGCGCTAGTTTAACTTATGCGGAGGCCTTAAACACGTCAACTTATTGGCTTCGTGATCATAGTTCACGCGAGGGTCTGAGCTGTGGCGAGAAATGAGTATGGAAACTGAAATTGTGACAGTGTTTGTCGGTGGGATAGGCTTTGTGTGTGTGGAGCAGCTGGGGAGCTAACAGACAATGTAGGAGATGGATCAATTAATGGACTCTTGAACGCTTAGATATATTTGGAGTTGTTTGTTTGTCTTAACTAAGTAAGTCAAATTCGTTTTTTTAAAATAACGAGACTAGCATTTTCTTGCGACTGTATTATAGAAATATAATGTTTAATTTGTGTGACTTCTTAGAGTAATGTTCTAAAAAAAAAAAAAAAAAAAAAAATTGGGAAAGGAAATGAAGCCATTACGTCTGCCTTTACATGATTTGCTGATTAATATTTAACCCGTGTTACTAGCAGTTTGTGTACTTGCCTTGCTGCGTAAATCTGGACCCTGCTTTAAATTTCTTTAGTGTTTAAAAATTTCAGAGACTGCAAACACGTGAGTTTGAAGCTCAAACCCGGTTTCTTTTCAGCTCAGTATCTAAAATAAGTTATTTATGCATGCAGACTCATACTTGAAAGTATTGGTGAATTTCACGTGGCTTCGCAAGTCTTCTCCATAGCAAGGGTCAGTCTATCTAAACCCAAACTCAGGTGAGAAATTGATTAAGTGCCTCATTCAGGTTCTGAAAAAAGCTATAGGTTCCGTCGTTTAACCCTATACAAGTTTTCTCACTTAACCCAGTTTTGTTGTTGTTCTGTTTGTAAATTCTTAGATACCAGGAGTTCGTTTCCTGTTGAAAACACACACACACACACACACACGCGCGCACACTCTTATGTAAACACAAACTTTGCTTACATTTTAGTGTAATAAACTTTATATCATTGAAGGGTTTACCGTCAATTAAACTGTCTGCTCGTGGGCCACACAGGCAAAAGATCGGGCACCGACCTCTCGAGGCCTAGTTAATGTTTGCATTAGACCTCACAGGCGAATATTCATCTTCAGTGTTTTTCTACCATTCGAAATATCGCGTGATTGTCGCGTATTTCGCTAGTTTTGAATATAACATGCTCAAAAACGCAGTGTTTAGAAAACACAGCGTGAAGGAAACTACATTTTTAAAGGTGAATTAAGTTGACACTTTTGGGACTAGACGGGTTTAAGTTAGTCAATTAGCTTATTTACCAGTTGTGAAGAGCTTTCAACAAGTTGTTCTTGTCTTCAGTTGAAGATTGATCCTCCATTTTGAGAGACCCAATGAAATACATGCAAAGCGCGCCAAATACGTTCAGTCAGACTCAAAACAGACTGAAGAACTTCGATTTAATAAAATTACTGACGCAATTAACTGGATTTAAAAGTAAAGTAATACATTTTAACTCATCGAATTACTTGTGAAGAAAACAAATTAAAATCAATGTCATAAAATCAAGAAATTGTGACTAGTTAATAGCTTTATAGTCATTTGTGAAGCTGCACAAGCTTTGTAAACCTTTGTATTTTGCTGGTGTGCATTTTAATTGATTCCTTAGATCAGTCACATGTTTTAATTCTTAAACCATTTTTTCCTATTTTTCTCTCTCTTAGGTGTTATGAATATGAATGAAGCCTTAAAGAAACTATCATGGTGGAGTCCTTCAAAGAAAACCTTAACTTTATTTTAATATAGCCTTCCTGCTAAGGTGCATCTTGTGTAGTTAGTGAAGTAGTCTAGTATCTACTGCGCTAGATGCTCCTTTCGGCAGGAATAGCTGTACATTCAGCACATGGAAGCAAAATCCAATTTAAGTTCTGTTCACTTGCAGTTTCCTGCTCTTTGACATTGCCATGCTGTTAATCACAATATTTGATTTTCTTTTTCCATTGTTATTATTTTTCTATGATCTATATGAGTTTGTCCAGGCAGTTCCAAAGTGCTCACAGTGCAGGTAGTGCCAGTGTGTCTACTGCAATGTTTGCACTTCTAGTATTGCCGGTCGCCTTCACTCTGGAGCTGCACTAGATGCTGCTGCTGCTGCTCCTTATGGAAAAGCCCAGTTATGTGGGGTGAGTTTTGCAGGATTGCATCCAGCCTTATTACAACATGCTGTGCAAATCCATGCAAAACTCGCTGCACCAGGGACAAACTTCTGACGAACATGTCTACAATCAAGATGATCTTTTTCAACCATGCAGTTGCATGCAGTTATAGTTAATAAGCAAAAATGTTATTTTCTTAAGTTTAAATGTATGCTGAGCTGCAAGTGCTGCCACAATTCAAAGACAATATATCATAATAGCAAAGATATAAGATGCATATTTCTATATAGATAAATGAAAACACTTCATTTATAATGCTAGATCACAAAAATATGTATAAATGTAGTTTGTTTATACTTTCAGTGGCACTTGCATGCAAATATTTGTCTTGCTGTTTTCGGGTGGATGACTTTGCAATTTTAATAGTGGCGAAAATCTTCAATAAAAATTGCACGGTATCCATCTGTAATCCGCTAGATTCCACTACCTTAATTTTTCTCTTTTGAATATGTAACTATTGTATTGTAGCAAATTCTATTCAATTCTCAATAAAATTATGACGTAATTTTATTCTGCCTCGCACTTTGATTGCACAGATTTGATAGTGACTGTACGTGACAAAATATCCTTTGCCAACACCAGATGGCAGCAGATGCCTGGAGATGTGACGACATGTGTTGGTGGTTTGCATATTGAATTTTTTTTTTTATTATTATTTGTTACACACACGAAGGATAGACATCAGAAAAAACAATCCCTTGCCGCTATGATCACATTAGGCTACACTTTTTTTTTTAGCCAATTAAATTAGCTTATAACTTAATCGAAGACCGAGTCGGGGAAAAGTCCATTTGAAATGTATCCCAGACTTGTTCTTGTTCTCCGTGTGCGCATGACCGCAGCAGTGCGCGAGATTGATAGCGCGCCTCCTGTCTTCAAAACCATAACTTTAATTTTAACGAAAGTGTTAAATACCAAGCTCTTCTGTAATCGGTTCCTTTTGAATAATGCAAGAGTCATGTGTAAATCGCGCAGTCCCTCCTTTTCCAGGGAATGTGACCTTGATTTGTGAGCATGAAGTTTGAGTGTTAATGAGGTGGAGATGAAGAGCTCCTCATGACTCTCCTCACACTCACTTCAGCGATGCTGCCGCTGAGTCCAGAACAGCGCTTTCTGTTCACTTCAAGCAACGCAGATCGTTCCTGCTCTCTTCCTTTGCGTTTGTAATCAGATCTAGCACCAGGAATCATTTTTACTCCGTATATTTCTATCTTTTGAGCGCATTTGGACTCATAATGCCTGGACTGAAGTTGAGCGGTGCGCTGATTCTGTGGGTCCTGATGCTGCCGTTCTCTCGGCCGAACAGTCAGGTGCTGGACTGTCGCGAAGTGCGCTCGTCTTTTCAGTTTTTGTACCCGGGGATGAAATGGACCCCAGAAACGCCAGTCTCAGGTAAACAGAGCTATCGAGATCATCACAAGTTGATTCAGCTTTCTGTGTGATTTTAAAATCTCAAATTCTCATGTCCAAAAAGCTTTCAAATACATAATGTCCAAAAGTTTTACCTGCCGTTCAGAAACACTTGTCGCGTATTTTTTTTTAAACATGGCATTTTATAGCCTATGTTTTTTTTTTTTTTTTTGATCTTTTGACTATTAAGTGGAAATTATAATTTTATTCTCTGAGTTTGTGTTACTCTAAATGATAAGTATTGTTGTTATTACTGATATTTTTTATTTTACAAGTAACAACCTTTCCCATAGTTTAAATGTAGATTAACAATCTTTAATAATTTTTAATTTACATTTATAGAAGATTGAGCCAAAATCCAATTATACAATACTGGAAAAAAACTCATGAATAAACTAAGCAAAATCTTAAAGTTAAACTGCTGTCAAAATAAGAAGAAAAACTTATGGCATGCCATTTTAACATTTATTTCTTTAACTAGCAACTATTTTTATGCTATTAGCGTGTGTTTTTTAATTATTAGTATGTAATCCAACTGTGATTGGCATCTCTCTCTCTTTTTTTCACAATTTCAATCAGTATTTATTCATTAGATTGTAGTGTTTATGTTTTTGCTTCTAGTCATTATAATAGTAACTATTGCTGGTAACAAATTGTGCATTTTTTGCTACTGAATTCTATCTTTATTTTAATACCAATAATTCACTTTAGACTAGTATGTATTCCAGTTTATGCTAATAACTATATTTCAGCTGTACTAATACTTATTAGCTATCTATAAGACACTAATATTATCCCAGTTGTTACTAGTAATGGTATCTAATAACTAGTGTCTTTAATTTATACTATAGGAAAATAGAGAAAATTCACTGGCTAAATATTTGTTATCAGTAACAATAAATAGTTACTTTTCAGTATTGGGAAAGTGATTGGAGTAGCAAAGGAATAAGTATCTAATGAACAAGTAACAAGACTAACTAAATTGTAACTGTAATGAAACTGAAAAAGATACTAGTCACTGTTGGCTTGCTTACTACTAATACTAAAAATACTAGTAACACAAAATACATTCACAGACTAAATGTTAAAATGACTTGCCATACAATTCTCTTTATGTAACGTTTGCATCTCCTGTAGCCCATTTCATATGGTATTATTTTCACCCTCTGCGTGATGTGAGAGGATCTATCAGTAGGTTTGAAGATGAAATAAGTGTCCTGACTGGATTGTCATCTTCAGCTCCGAGCAGTGGCTGCAGAAGTAGCCCGAGGAGAGCTGTAAATGTATTTCTCTTTGCCATAACTAGTGTGAATTACCTGTCATGCTGGAGAAGGCGAATTGTGTTAGTGTGTTTATTGAGGTTGCTACATTTCCCAACGGAGAGCTGAGGAGATAGATGAGTTGAGGTGAATGACAGGTCTCTCTACTTGACAATCTCCTCTTAGCTGCTTGAAGCTTTAATTCTGTCTCATTTGGAAGCTGGAGAGAAGGGGGTGATGGTGGGTGGGGTAGAAACACAAAGAGTGGAGTTTGTTTGGCCCTCACAACAAAAATTCTGCTGAAAAGGATCTTGCTTTTCCCCAGTGACTGCATTTTGTTGTCAGGCTGCTTTATGTGCAAGTATCTTCATTTTCCCCCCAGTGGTAGCAAATGCCTCAAAAAGAACTCTGGATGAATTTATATCACTATTCCAGTCACTCGCTTTTTCATTTAAGTTAATTAACATTAAAAAGTTTTGACTCTGTGCACGTCAAGTAAAAAAATGCCTTTAAATAAATTGGAATAATTTGAACCATGATAAAGGATGCTGGAGTCTTTCTAATGCCATGTGATTGGACTTGCAGGTAAATGAGCGTAAACCTGAGTGATCCCTTATGGTTCAGCTGCTTTCAGAAGATATAAAGTGACCTTCCCAGAGTTCCATTTAATGTTCTGTTCAGTTTTGCAGACTTCAGATTTGCAATTTAAATGGATTGCAATTGGGTTAAGGACAAGGAACAGAGTGATATTCAGTCATTTGCCTTCTCAGAGGAATTTTAACACATTTTAACCTTTACCAGAGTTTAAGAAAAGACTGATTGCATTGCATATCTTATTGGACTGCAAGAACCTGTATCCACTATCTGGTATTCATTAAATTAAATAGGCTACTGTCAATTATTAAGAAAACGTACCGGATATCATGCATATCTCATGTATGTATTGAGCATCTTTTTGCAGTGCCGTGCAGTTTTCAGATGAATTTCTTCGAAAGCATTTTGGTTGGTTGTGCTTCTCATGAGTAGCTGGTAGGGGACTTCATGTCCTGATGGGTACAATCCTGCAATGAAAGCCTTTTTGAAGCCCTAGTTTTTTGAAACCTAAACATTGTTCTTCAGAGAAAGGACTAACTGTGAGTTTTTTCTTTTGGAAGTGTGCCGCAGGCAGTGTAGAGTCCTGATAATCCCAGCGGCACCAGGCTCCGGACTTTATGCCTGGTGCAGTAATTAGTGGTGCGGGGAAGCCTTTGGCTTTATTCATTTTGATTCATTAAATGAACCGATACCACGCGGCTCCAGCATATGTAGCCAGAAACCTTAATTGGATGTCCTTGTATTATGTCAGACTATGAAAGAATGCGAGGTTAATTGTTTGCCCCCTTGTTTGGTATTGATTTATGTGTTGGCCAAATGCATCTTAAGAGACATACTTGTTTAGAAAAATGCCATAAAAGATGTGTTAGAGAAGGAACTGCACTCGATAACTTTTCTCTTCAAAGACGTAATGTCCTCAATAGAGACGTGTTCATGTGAGTTCAATCAGTACATATAACAACAGCATAATTTTAATATCTGATAGTTTGAGATGTTTTTATTAAGCCACATTTATACACAAAGAGCATTTTGCAAAAAGAGCCGTCTATTTTCTTTCAAATAGAGCACCTATTTTGAACCCAATGCGCATTGCTGGCCTTGAAGTGGCAAATGAATGTAGACAACCTTAATGTTAATTGGAAATGGGAATGACTGCGGGCCGTATAGTGTAGCTGTCACCTTCTAGTGATTTTATTTATTTCACAGAGAGTTTTATTCACTCTCTCGCAGTCTGCTTTCAGATTTAATACTTTGCTTGATTTGTGTTGCATCTAATATTCCTTCATGAGTTCCTGCATGTCAGATTTTGTCCCAAAAGTTTGCAGATCTCTTCACTTAGTGCTTTACAGAAACATGTTTTTCTTTTGGTCTGTTTCTCATATTGTAAATGCGGCATTCACCTTCAGAGACCCCTTTTTCTGAACCACACAACAGGCAGCTGTATCCACTGCACTGTGACCCCAGTAAACCCTGGCTTTAAACTTGGTGCCCATGAAATTCGGGTTGATTTGTCATGGGTGCTACTGTTATGTTTCTGTTCAGCTGCCAAAAGTGATCTCTACTGGCATGTGTGAGTGGGATGGAGAGAGGAGGATCTTTAGCATGTGCAGGAGAGGGAGAGAGACGGATGGACTAACATTAGAGGAAAGAGAGGATGTGATGACTGATGTATCTACGATGGAATACAAGGATGCCAAACCGAGACATAGCCTGCAGGAAGACTGAACTGAATTCTAATCATACCGCATGTAATGCCAGGGGAGCATAAGACCAAAAAAGCCAACGGGAGGTTCTGCCCTTCTCGTCTCCACTGGACAGTCTTTACCGATTTTTTTTTTTTTTTTGCTGATATCTCTCTGCCTTGTCCCAGCCACCTCGCCCCGAGAGGAAGAACTGAATGTCAAAGCACAATAGACAGCTGACTGTCTTTGTAGTCTCAAAGGCACCTTTACACTTTGCACGTAGATGCTCAAACAGTTGTTACATCAGTTTGATGTTTTGATGTGACATCCCCTGCAAATATTTTATTAGATAATGATGACCAAATAAGGATGACTGTTGTTAAATTGAAAGGTTTGGTGTCGTCGCTTTGGTTTGCCACTGAAGAAACCAACTATATTGAGTAATGAGGGGTTCAGCGGGTTGAGTACAAAGTGAAGTTAGAGTCCATCTCTCAGCAGTCTCTCTGATCAAAACGAGATGAGAGAGAGCTGTATTCCCGTCCATTGGTACTCACGGATGAGATCCAGCTAATGAAGTGCCACTGACCTCCCTCAAGAGCTCACATTATAGGCTGTTAAGGGGCTTTTGTGCCGCTTGTTTTAATGTCAGTAATGGCAGAATGCATTACAGAGACACATGTTCACCCCATCAAAAGCTAGATCCTCTCAGTGCAGACAGTGTTGTTTTTCCAATTATCAGAAGCGAGTCCTCATAGAAATTATAAACTACCCTGCTGAGCATGGCGTCTTACTTTAGTTTGATGTTTGGTAATTTCTGTGCCATTAGTGTCAGCAAACGGAATTGCAAAAATAGAGAAACTATGTCTGCCATTGGTCGGTAAAACAGATTATTCTGCCTCAAACTCAGGCCATCGGTTGAGTCCGTGTCAGGATGTTCAAATGTTTTGATATCGCCACAGTATTTGCACTTTTTGGGGGGGAAGTGGATTACTTATAGTTGTTTCAGGGATATGAGGATTTTCATGATTTATTATCACAACATTTTTTCTTCTGTCAAATCAACTTAAATAATTAATATGATTCAGATAACATAGTATTTGTAATTTCTGTTGATTAAACCAAACACCTTCATTGTATTAACTAAATTTTTTTTCAATGAATTCAAAATTTGAAGTACTCCATATATATATATATATATATATATATATATATATATATATATATATATATATATATATATATATATATATATATATATATATATATATATACACAGTGGGTATGGAACGTATTCAGACCCCCTTAAATTTTTCACTCTTTGTTATATTGCAGCCATTTGCTAAAATCGTTTAAGTTCCTTTTTTTTCCTCATTAATGTACACACAGCACCCCATATTGACTGAAAAACACAGAATTGTTGACATTTTTGCAGATTTATTAAAAAAGAAAAACTGAAATATCACATGGTCCAGATATTTTTTAAGTATTCAGACTCTTTGCTGTGACCCTCAGGTGCTGTCCATTTCTTCTGATCATCCTTGAGATGGTTCTACACCTTCAGTTGAGTCCAGCTGTGTTTGGTTATACTGATTGGACTTGATTAGGAAAGCCACACACCTGTCTATATAAGACCTTACAGCTCACAGTGCATGTCAGAGCAAATGAGAATCATGAGGTCAAAGGAACTGCCTGAAGAGCTCAGAGACAGAATTGTGGCAAGGCACAGATCTGGCCAAGATTACAAAAAAATTTCTGCTGTACTTAAGGTTCTTAAGAGCATAGTGGCCTCCATAATCCTTAAATGGAAGACGTTTGGGATGACCAGAACCCTTCCTAGAGCTAGCCGTCCGGACAAACTGAGCTATCGGGGGAGAAGGGCCTTGGTGAGAGAGGTAAAGAAGAACCCAAAGATCACTGTGGCTGAGCTCCAGAGATGCAGTCGGGAGATGGGAGAAAGTTGTAGAAAGTCAACCATCACTGCAGCCCTCCACCAGTCGGGGCTTTATGGCAGAGTGGCCCGACGCAGTGGCGCCTGCAGCTGTACGGCTGTTTGCACTGTGCGTACCATGAGAGAGCGCGAATTAATGCCGTTTTTATTTTTTACATAATTTTTAAATTGATTATTAAAATCTATCTGCGTACACTCATGACATATTAAGAGAGAAAGAGAGAATGAGAATACATAAAGGTGTGCGTTTGTGTGTTGTAAAGTCAAACGTGTGTATGTGCGTCCATGGGTGGGCGTGGGGGATATGGGTGAAAAGAAATCTGATTGGTTTAGTTTCGTCGTTTTTTTTCCACACATGAAAAATGACGTTACAGATAGTTAATGTTTAAAAACAGGCTCAAAATGAGTAAATGCTCTCTAAAACAGCTAAATTCGACTGAAACATCTGCAAAATGGCCTAAAACTATTGAGTAGGGATGGTGAAATGAAGCCTCTTAAATCTTTGAAGCTTTTCTCTAAATGTTTCGGGAATGTTTGTGCTCTAAATGTTTTCCATCTTGTGGCAAGTAAAAATTACAGCACCCATTAACTTGAGTGCGCAGTTCCATTTTTTTATCCATTAAGCACAAACAAAAGCCTGACGACGCTAGATGTGTTTATTTCAATAATATAATTCACATATTAAAGTTTAGCAATAGATGAAATGGGTCAACAAAAACAATAATTATAATAATAATACTAATGCATACTGAGTTGTTAGTTAGACCTAAAAATGGCTGTCCACCAACATTTACCATCCAACCTGACAGAACTGGAGAGGATCTGCAAGGAGGAATGGCAGAGGATCCCAAAATCCAGGTGTGAAAAACTTGTTGCATCTTTCCCAAAAAGACTCTGTATTAGATCAAAAGGGTGCTTCTACTAAATACTGAGCAAAGGGTCTGAATACTTAGGACCATGTGATATTTCAGTTTTTCTTTTTTAACAAATCCGTCAATATGAGGTGCTGTGTGTACATTAATGAGGAAAAAAAATGAACTTAAATGATTTTAGCAAATGGCTGCAATATAACAAAGAGTGATAATTATATTTATTATATATTTAAAAATATTATTTTATATTATTATCTTTATACATATTTTATGTTGAATAATTCTTAAACTTGATTATGCAGATATGAATTTTATGTATAGTAATGACTTCATATCAGAAAACTTAATGCCTAAAATGATCTAACATTTTTCGCAGTAGTATGTGAAGTCCTCAAAAGACCGTAGTATAGTGTCAAGGGGCAGTAGACAGTGCCTGGGGCAGTGAAGTACCTTCATATTTTGATAAATGCCCACACAGTTTCTGTAATTATGAGATAATGGCTTAGGTCAATGTCTCTGGCAGTCCATTTAAAGTTGAAGGTGAGGGATCACATGCCCACAAGCCATGAAAGTTTCTACTAATGACTATGGTCAGACTTTCCATTAAACCACATATCTTGGATTTTCCTGAGCCGGTTTGTAACCGAGGAACACACCGAGTTTGTGCGAGCCGAAGGCTTTTATTGCACTGTTATTTACTTTATCTTTCCCAAACTGAATCTTACCCTCGTGTGCTCCATGCTGTGGAAGTCTGAGGTACATTCTTTCATTAAAATCTTCCAGTTGCACTGTAAGACAACAGACGGCTTTGCTTTAGTCCATTAACTCTCCTGCCTCCCTGGCAGAGGAGCCCTATTCATAATCATATACTTCGTATACTTTTCATCAGCCCGTTGACTTTCCACTTCTTTTAATTGTGCACATATATTGATGTCTTTGAAGCAAGTCTAGAAAGAAACGTCATAATTCATGTGTCGTTGTTCTATAATTCATGCTTCTAATAACATCCTTTTAACATTTTTCTGTATTTTAACACAGCATGTTTTCCCCACAGCCCACATTAAACTTGCATGCTGATAGCTTTATAAATGGTTCTTAAGATCGCTCTTATGCATGCATCTGGCTGCGCTCTGTGTCTTCAGGCTTGTTAAGGAGGAGCGTAAGGCTGAAGTGTGTACACAGCACTCACCGAGCCTCCGTCAGAGCCGTCTTTTTCATCTGAGCTCTAACAGGGATACTTGCATGCCTGAGGCCTTTGAGCAAGGCTGCAGGATGGATTCAGGAATTTCTAGAAATTTTAGTTAATAAGGAAGGAAGTTAGCAAGGCTCACATATGAAAGAAGCCTAGAGAACTCTAGAGAAATGCTGTTCAACCAGGAGTCCCTGAAAGTTTTCCAAAGGGTCAGTGGTAAAGACGTATAATACAATACACAATAACTAACTAACTAATGATTTGTTAAGCTTTTTATTAGTTAATGGGCGCGATGACATGATTCTCATTTTTTGAAGGCAATAATTTATTAAAAAATGTTTATTAAAAAATATTTTTAATATTTTGGGGGAATATAAAGTAAAAAATATTAACTGTCCTGATATCATAACGATTGCAAAAATGTTTCATTAAAAAATGAAATGCTAGATTGCATCTCTCAGTGGTCCTTTGCAAGTAATAGTCTTATGTTTTAGAAATAAATCTCTTAAAATAGCAGATAATTTGACCTTTTTATGACATAACCAGGTTTTAAAATGACATTAGTTTGAATATTATGAGTTATGTAGTTTATGACATTTGTTCAGATTTTAAAATGTCATGATGCAACCTCGCAAAAACGTAATGATATTTATAAATTATGATATTTGTGAAAAAAATTAAGATCATGTTTTCAAGGTTTAGGCCTGTGTAGAATATAATATTTTATACTTAATGTGGTTATGCCACATCAAAAATGTAAACTTTTGCTTAAAATGGCTTAAAAGTTTTTTTTCAAAACCATATAACACATACATAGGCCTATATTTCTAGGAATTTGGATGTTTTAAACTAGATTTTAAAGGGAACCTATTATGGCCTTTTTCAAAGTCTCGATTTTGTTTTTTTGGGTCCACTAGAAGAAGTTTTCAAGCTTGAATGTTCGAAAACACATTATGTTTCCACATATTTTACATTATTGCATCACCTCTCATCCCAGTATGAAGCCCCTCCTTCTAAAAGCACAGTGTGCTCCTATTGGTCAGCTGGACCAGTGTGTTGTGATTGGTCAACCGCTTCGAGTGTGTTTGGGAACTCGGCCAAGCCACGCCCCTTTTTTGAGTATGACTTGGGTGGGAATTATTTAATGAGGAATACTGTGACATGCTCCAGAAGAAAACTCTAGACAATCGAGGTGTTTCAGGGAGCGGTGCTTATTGATATAGAGAATAACTGACTTTGGAGTGACTTTATGCTTTGTAACTTTGCAGACCTTTTCATGCTTCAACAGCAGCATTACACACTAAAGAAAGTTGAAAATGTAAAAAAAATACATAATAGGATGCCTTTAAAATATTTTTCTTTATCTTGGACATTTTTATTTGTTAGTTATTAACCTTGAGTAATTTAGTGAGTAAATCTATCTGTAAATCTATAATGAATTGGCTGAATGTCTGGGTGGGTCAAATGAAGTCTATATGGTCACATTCTCAATGCACAATATTTCTTCTGTAGACCGAGGCATCTAGATTTTTTCAAACAAATGTTTTCTGCTCCATTTTCAGAAGACAAACAATCTAATCAGCCGTATTTATGAGCAGTCTTTACTTAGAGACTGTGATGTAATATTTGTTTATGCTTCTCTGTTGGGAGCAATCTCCCTCCTGTAAAGTCCTTCACTTTTCCCTGACAGCTCGCAACTTCTCTAATAAAGTACATTTATCATCTGCAAACAGCAGACGTGCCGATGAAATTGTCTGTTTTGCTGAAGATAATTACTAAATCTGTCTGAGTTCTTTCTCCTTTCATACCTGCTCTCCTCTGCCAGCTCTCTCCCCTCCCCTCTACTCGCTACGCTATTGACAGCTTAATAAATTTGCCTCGGAATCTGAAATTAGCTCGATCGTATCTGTCACCAGTCCTTTGCAAGTATTGATTTTGGATATTAAGCCTGACGTTGTGCATATGAAAGGTGTCGTCTATACGATATGGCAGGTTTGCCCATAATTTTTCGTTTCATATCCGTATTGGTGTGCTGCTGATGTGTGATCAGAAAGTGTGGGGTTTTTCATGCCGTTGTTGGTTTTTGATAGCATGTGATGTTAATGGGTTTATTTACCCATTCCTAACAGGCGCTGTGTGCTTAGTAGATCAGCATTTTTTTTTTCTTTCCCCTAAGGCGATTTCTTTGACATTTTATCTTCACATTTTCATATGGGATTTAAAATTTGGCAGCACTTAAATCTCCTGCATTTTAATCTCTTGCATGGTCTATTAAATTATTTCAATCAACAAACTTGTAGAGTACATTTTTAAGACTTCTTGTTGGATTCGTATTCTCATCTTTGCTGGTGAACTGGTAAAGTGTGCCAATTTAATATGTCATAGTTCATTCAACAATTTTTCAGTACTACTGACTAGGATAGGGATGGGAATCATAAGGAATTTAATGAATTTAATGGTTCTGATTCCTCTTAATTCTTTTAATTTTGAGGAAGAAATATTTGGAAAGCAGAAATGCAATTCTGTTGCCAAATGCTGGAATCATTTTCATAATAAATGTGCAACAATAAAGAACAAATATTTGGTAAATTTTATTTTAAAAAAAATAAAATAACACATTTCAAACTATTTTTTGTCCCTAAAATTAAAGTTTTTTCTTCAAAATATTTATTATGTTCTTTTATGAGAGTTAGTTGAAATGTAGTTGCAGAGTTACTTAGCAGAATGTCTAAAGTACAAACCCGATTCCAAAAAAGTTGGGTCACTGTCCAAATTGTGAATAAAAAAGGAATGCAATAATTTACAAATCTCATAAACTTATATTTTATTCACAATAGAATATAGATAACATATCAAATGTTGAAAGTGAGACATTTTGAAATGTCATGCCAAATATTGGCTCATTTTGGATTTCATGAGAGCTACACATTCCAAAAAAGTTGGGACAGGTAGCAATAAGAGGCCGGAAAAGTTAAATGTACATATAAGGAACAGCTGGAGGACCAATTTGCAACTTATTAGGTCAATTGGCAACATGATTGGGTATAAAAAGAGCCTCTCAGAGTGGCAGTGTCTCTCAGAAGTCAAGATGGGCAGAGGATCACCAATTCCCCCAATGCTGCGGCGAAAAATAGTGGAGCAATATCAGAAAGGAGTTTCTCAGAGAAAAATTGCAAAGAGTTTGAAGTTATCATCATCTACAGTGCATAATATCATCCAAAGATTCAGAGAATCTGGAACAATCTCTGTGCGTAAGGGTCAAGGCCAGAAAACCATACTGGATGCCTGTGATCTTCTGGCCCTTAGACGGCACTGCATCACATACAGGAATGCTACTGTAATGGAAATCACAACATGGGCTCAGGAATACTTCCAGAAAACATTGTCGGTGAACGCAATCCACCGTGCCATTCGCCGTTGCCGGCTAAAACTCTATAGGTCAAAAAAGAAGTCATATCTAAACATGATCCAGAAGCGCAGGCGTTTTCTCTGGGCCAAGGCTCATTTAAAATGGACTGTGGCAAAGTGGAAAACTGTTCTGTGGTCAGACAAATCAATGTTCTTTTTGGAAAACTGGGACGTCATGTCATCCGGACTAAAGAGGACAAGGACAACCCAAGTTGTTATCAGCGCTCAGTTCAGAAGCCTGCATCTCTGATGGTATGGGGTTGCATGAGTGCGTGTGGCATGGGCAGCTTACACATCTGGAAAGGCACCATCAATGCTGAAAGGTATATCCAAGTTCTAGAACAACATATGCTCCCATCCAGACGTCGTCTCTTTCAGGGAAGACCTTGCATTTTCCAACATGACAATGCTAGACCACATACTGTATCAATTACAACATCATGGCTGCGTAGAAGAAGGATCCGGGTACTGAAATGGCCAGCCTGCAGTCCAGATCTTTCACCCATAGAAAACATGTGCCGCATCATTAAGAGGAAGATGTGACAAAGAAGACCTAAGATAGTTGAGCAACTAGAAGCCTGTATTAGACAAGAATGGGACAACATTCCTATTCCTAAACTTGAGCAAGTTGTCTCCTCAGTCCCCAGACGTTTGCAGACTGTTATAAAAAGAAGAGGGGATGCCACACAGTGGTAAACATGGCCTTGTCCCAACTTTTTTGAGATGTGTTGCTGCCATGAAATTTAAAATCAACTTATTTTTCCCTTAAAATTATACATTTTCTCAGTTTAAACATTTGATATGTCATTTACGTTGTATTCTGAATAAAATAGTGAAATTTGAAACTTCCAAATCATTGCATTCTGTTTTTATTCACAATTTGTACAGTGTCCCAACTTTTTTGGAATCAGGTTTGTAGACCATTGAAATAAAGAGTAACCAGAAAGCCAAATAAATAACAGAATTTTCCTTTTTGAGTTAACTATCCGTTTAAGTATACAACATGCAGGACTAATTATGTTTTTGATAATATTTGCATGGTTTTAAGGGTAGGGTTAGGGTTTGGGGTAGGTTTGGAGCTTAGTAAAGCCTCACACAATATCACAAACCACACGTAATGCTGGTTGCACATTTTGATGAGTTATTATTTCGCTGTCAAGATGTTACCTACATTTTTTACACACTTCACACTGTCCTACTACATCTGACAGCTTCTTTTGTGCCTCACAAAGCACAATACCCATGTTTTAACTTGAAAAATTACTGTTAGCACCAGGGCTCCGAACAGTGTTGGCAACTAATTTTTAGGGGAAGTTGCTAAAGGCGGGTTGATTTGTTGCTAAAAGTTTCTGAAAGACTTGGTGATGTCATTGCGTGATGACGTCATGACGTAACCATGAAAAACTGCATTATTGCGCAGAACAGCCTACACATAAAAAATATGATTTGAAATATGTTAATTTAGATTCGTTAATAAAAATAATAGTAAGGGTCCCTTACTATTGGGTTACAACTTAACAAATAATGTCCTGGCAGAAAATCACCAGTAGGCTACCTTTTTTCGTTTTTTCTACAACTTTTTTCTTACAGTGTACCTAACGAAAGAACAATAGGTACAAACTTATAACATTCTGTATCATAAATGAACAATTATTATTGAACAATTGCAACTATCAATTTAATTCACATATGATGTGTTGCTGCTGTTAGGGGCCGTTCCGTTAGCTTTCTCCTTCTTTCCAAAGCGCTTGCACTCCCGTGGTGTCTGTCGTTGCAACCATGAACTGCGCTCTCCACGAAGACGAGGAAGTTTCAACAAAGAATTAATTGATTTCTAGCCCTTGCATTAGCTTTACTACTAGATACTAGATACTTGATACTACTAAGCGTAGCGTCTGGGTATGCAGGGTATGCATGTGCATATGGGGGCGGATTGGGGGCCCGCCATTACGAGCTTAACCCTAAAGTGTACTTCGGGACGTCCGCTTGCAGCCCAATTTTTGTGATGGCACGGACAGTGTGTGTAATGTACAACAACCCTTAAAATGGTCCATGCCATGTCTTAGTGATGATCTATTATATTTGACCGGTATTCCTTTTCTGTCATTTTTAAAGTGGATTTTTTAAACTTATGCATGTGTTAGTAGTACAGAATTTGAAATGAGTCATATTGGTTTTCTGAAAAAATTGCAACGTCTGCACATTTTAAGATACTGCACAAGATGTGAATAAATGTAACTTGTACCAGTGGCGTAGCAAGTCAGCCCCAGGCCCATATGCATAATTTTTTTTACGGGCCCCCTCGCGATTTTTTTTCGGTGGGGGGGGGCCTTAAAGCTGGCTAAAAATGCTTTGGTGGACACACGGCCACGTAATTTGCTTCAGACTAAAAATGTTGACACAGTGAGGAATATTAAAAGCGTTTTCACCAGCAGAGGTTTGTGTTTTGTCAGTCATTAGAATGGCTAATGTTTCATCCTACCTGTGAGATTGTCCTACCAGGGCCTACTGCGCATGTGCACTTCAATATTATATATTTTTTTTAATACATATTTGCATTGTTTTAAGGGTAGGTTTAGCTTTAAGGTAGGGGTAGGTATGGATGTTAATAAAGCCTCAAACCACATGAATATGATGCTGGTAGCACAATCTGATAGGCAGCATTTTCGTTGTCGAATTGTGCTACCTTTTAATGGGAGGTAGCAAAATCTGACAAGCTGAACCCTAATAATGACTAAACCTGACTGAATCTGAATGCAGGAACATTAAGTAATACGCTATATCTACTCCATAAAATTTTGGCAACAGATTACAAGCAATATCATTAATTAAATTCAACAAATAGAATTGAGTTGGAATTAATCAAATTAATTCCTTAAATGTCAACCATTTAAAACGAGTGAAATTTAAGCAAAATTTAAACAAAAATCTGAATAACAGACAGCATTGAAGACACCTGATGATAACAAGCAGAATCACTGAAGGAAAGAGAAATACATGAATTAACAGAGGTTTAGATGTTGATGTTGATTTTATTGAAAATGTTTAGTCACCATTATGGTTATCAGTGTTTCATTTAGTTGGGCAGTTTGACTATTTGCTTTTTATGTCAATTTGTGGTTTTTGTAATGCTGCTAATTTTACACATAATGTTAAATGGTTGACTTTTAAGGAATTCATTTGATTAATTCTAACTCAATTCCTATATATTGAATTTAATTAATAGTATTAATAGTCGATATTGAGTCAATTTTATTGAGTACTTTTTACAGTGCATCACTTTAAGTTATATCTGCTGCTGTTCACTGGAGAACATGTTCCTCTATGAGAAAGTGTGCTAGACTATGAATGTTTATTCTGTTTTATTTTTACCCCGTCCCTTTTAGTCTGACGCTCCACAATAGTTATGACAGTACTCCAAAGTGCTGCAAAAAGCCTCTCTTAAACACAGCAGTGACACTTTCCTCTCTGCCCAGATTGTGTTATGCCCTCCTTTTCTCCTACCCCATCATCATCTTCTGTGTCTGTGTGAACTGGAGCATTGGGACTCTTCTGAAGTTTGTTTACAGCACTATCAATCAACCTAGTGCCACCTCCACCCCCTCAGGTAGCTGACACTTCATTTGGCTCTGGTTTAAAAGCATGCTCTAAGATTCATGAGATGACAGAGAGTGACTGAGAACAAAGTTGCATGTAGGATGCTCTTTGAAAATAAGTAATGGAAATGAACATTTGAAAGGGCTGAAGCTTTGCCGAAGCATAAGTTCTCTCGTTGCATGTGTAATCGCAAGATAATTGGCCACATTTCCAAATGTGAATCCGAAGCCCCAGGGAAAACAATTGCAATAGTCTCACTGATTTTCATAGCAGCTGTTTCCTAGTCCTGGTTCACATGAAGAGAGGTCTGTTTGCCCGGAATGCAATGGAATCCCATAATTCTCTCTGCCCAAAACAATCCTGTAAATGTGTTATTCACTAGTTAATCAATGTCTGAAGTTCTGCAAGAGGAGACATGAGTACTATTGTGTGTTGTTTTTTTTCTACTTCAGTGGGAAATCATTTGCAATTCACAAAGTAACATTTAAAATGTGAGGAGATTTGATGTTTTATGCTTATTTATGAAAAGAGCTAATAGATAAATGAACTTCTGTAAGATTTAGGTCATGTCCAATTCACAGAATATAGGCCTATGTATTAAATCCTCCTAGCCATTAACACACCGGAGACTTAATCAGGCATTGGTCATTTTTATTTTCTGTTTCCTTGATGTTTGATTCAACAGAGATCAGATAGCATTGCTCTCTATCTTTTCCCACAGGGCATTAACATTTTTAGATCATTATTCATATGTGAGCCAAGAACTGAAGAACCTTCTTCCAGAGAACATATTTCTCAATAGGCTTTTCTCTCCCAGCAAATCCAATTACGCCTCTTTGATAGATAACCTTCAAATCTCGATTCCAGAATAACACGTGTCAACAAATCACCTCTTCATTCACTTCATCCCTCTAAACAAGACGTTCCTGTCAGTGTGTTGACTTTTTTTCTGTTCATTCGTGTCTCTTTCATCCAATTCACATGGGGAATTTCACCGCTTCAGACTTTAAATGGACAAGTTTTGCATAGTAGTGGTCTCTTGGGGTCCGTCTTTACACTGATTATCATTAATGAGTGTTTGTTCTCTGCTAATCAGTACGGTATAAGACAAGAAGATAAAATGCAATGCACAGAAATTAAATAACATTTAAGTTGCAGGTTTAATAGGTAATATGCACCATTTTCTGCAGCTCTCTCTGAGGCTTGGCTCACAAAGCAAACATATTTTCAGATGGAATTTATAAAGTGCCACATCTGTTTACTTATTTATTGCAATGGCTGTAACAAATCTTGTGTCTCTCTCCTATTCTTCAGGCTCAGATCTGCAGGTGTGCCAGCCGAAAGGCCTGACCTGCTGCTCTCGCAAAATGGAGGAGCGTTACCTGCTCATTGCCAAACAGAATATGGAGTCAAGTCTTCAGGCCACCAGCGCTCAGCTTAAAGTTCTCATCATTCAGAATGCTGCTCTCTTTCAAGGTTAGTTTCTGCAGCAACACAATGAATAATAAACACTGGGACTGATTCACGAAACTTCATGGAATTTCCGTTTGCAAAGTAAGTTTTGCATAGATTGTCGCAGTGAGTTGTGAAGCATGTGTAAAGGTGTGGTAACATTAGCGAAATTTCTCGGGCAAAAAAGGCCATTGTCTGTTGTCAATAGTGTAGTGTAGTTAGCAACAGATTACAAGCAATATCATTAATTAAATTCAACAAATAGAATTGAGTTGGAATGAATCAAATTAATTCCTTAAATGTCAACCATTTAAAACGAGTAAAATTTAAGTAAAATTTAAACAAAAATATCTGAATAACAGACAGCATTGAAGACACCTGATGATAACAAGCAGAATCACTGAAGGAAAGAGAAATACATGAATTAACAGAGGTTTAGATGTTGATGTTGATTTTATTGAAAATGTTTGGTCACCATTATGGTTATCAGTGTTTCATTTAGTTGGGCAGTTTGACTATTTGCTTTTTATGTCAATTTGTGGTTTTTGTAATGCTGCTAATTTTACACATAATGTTAAATGGTTGACTTTAAAGGAATTCATTTGATTAATTCTAACTCAATTCCTATATATTGAATTTAATTAATAGTATTAATAGTCGATATTGAGTCAATTTTATTGAGTACTTTTTACAGTGCATCACAAGTTATATCTGCTGCTGTTCACTGGAGAACATGTTCCTCTATGAGAAAGTGTGCTAGACTATGAATGTTTATTCTGTTTTATTTTTACCCCGTCCCTTTTAGTCTGACGCTCCACAATAGTTATGACAGTACTCCAAAGTACTGTTGTCAATAGTGTAGTGATTTATGAAGCACTTCTCACGTACAAGTTACTGTCAAACCAAGCAGCTTTCTGTTGGTCTACCTAACGAATCTGTACGATTAACTTTAACCCTTTGCAAAATGTGCATGGGGAAATCTTTCACTGCCCTCATGCGAAATTCCTGATTGTATGTATTACTATTGAAATTACTGGATTTCACTCACAAAATTTTGTCGAACAGTGGTAAATGCGACTGCACCTTAAGATTTGCAGTTCCAGATGCGCTAGTGAGACCTTGAGTTAAGTGCGAGGGAGGTTGGTCTTTTATGTCAAATCGGCAATAATAAAGAAATTAAGAAATGAAAAAATGTGCTTTTGTGGAGTCAGATGTGACTGGTTTTATAATAAGAGGACATTTAGGTATAAAACTGAATTGTTTGTTGATTGCATCATCAGTTCACATATTTTGGTTCCTTGTTAAAAAGGCATCAAAGGGGCAATTCGGACACTTGCAGAAATCCATTGGAGGCTCATTGCAAAGGCACCTGATCGACTGTTGTGTGCATGTGATACTAAGCAGACCAGAGGCCTGTTGCATGAGGTTAGTTGAACCAACTCTAAGTTTCAGAGTAAGTTTAGAGTTGAAAAAAACATACAAATCCAACCTGGTTTAGTTCCGGTTCAGCAGGCTCACAACTCTGTCAACTCAGGGTTTGCGATTAACTCTGAAGCGCCTGCACCCGAAAGAGTGTCATGTGCAGCGAACAGCCAATCACACAGTACATGGAGAGTGTCAGTTTGATTCACTTCTCACAATAGAGATGGCACAGTTCACTTCTTTGTTGAAAATGAGATTGTTATGAAAAATATCATGAATTTAAACACATTTACAAGGCAGGAATAAACGCTGCTGCAGCGAGAGTTTGAGAAGGCAGCTGAATGAAAATATCTGGCTTTATCAATGGATTATATTATATTATATTATATTATATTATATTATATTATATTATATTATATTATATTATATTATATATATATTATATTATATTATATTATATTATATTATATATATATTATATTATATTATATTATATTCATAATTAGATATACCAAATAACTAGCCGAAAGAGGCGGGACAATTTTGTCTCTAAATTTCTTTTCACTATAAACGGCTTTGGAGCGAGAGATGTGGCTGTGGCTTTATAGCATCAGATATGACACCTTGCTCACAGCTGATTGGTCCAGTTTTGGTTTGTGATCTTTAACCCAGAATAAAACCTGCTCCAGAGCAGGTTAATTGTGTAGCGTAAGTTACCATGGGAATGAACACAGCTATAAACCAGAAAACCTTTTTGAGCCAGAAAACACAGTTTGCCCAGACTAATCTGAAACTTACCTGGGTTGGGATTGAAACCGGCTTCATACAACAGGCCTCAGGACTATTTTCTATTATATAGAAATCTTTTATAATTTGCATTTTTGTCTACATCTTAAGCAAAATCTTAATGAAAGTCTTTCATTGTGCATAATATATAAACTAATGACATTTTAGTGGTGTGACAGTCTACAGCTAGCCTGACTACGTCAGACTTCCTACTTCCGCTCAATTTCATTTCGCTTCTGTACTCAGTCTGATACAGCGTCAGAGCTTTGTGTTTGCCACCGGTCTGGAAACAGCCGGGCCAATCAACGAACAGAGGGCGGGCTGAGAGCCGTGACGTAGATGCTAAGCGCCGAGTTTTACATTGTAGGTTAGAGAAATCGAAAACCGAAACGGCCGCGGAAATGGGAAACGAGACACGGGATGCAAACTTCGGGATGCATTAACTTCGCATAATCTGCAAAAGTCGTTTACAGCCATGTTCACTCCGGTATTTCGCTCACATCATCATGTGTTTACAACAGGTTTACAGTGGAAGTTCAATCATAGATTTGAGTTCGATGCATGATGTCTGTGCTTCGATGCGGCTGTACAGGCGGATAACATACGTCATAACTAAACGTATCTGATTGGCTTACGGGTAACCAATGATTTTAAACTTCAGACAAGCGTCCCCTAGTGAGAGAGAAAACACTTCTCTATTATGCCATTCCAGACTCTGTCTACGAAGCAAAGTGAAGTAGCAGAGTCTGGTATTACCAGGCTAGTCTACAGCAAGCTCTGATATAAACTGTGATATAACCATTAAATCTAGTTATTTTTCACTATATTTTTGACTCCTATTATATTCACTACCATTTAAAGTTTGGGGTCTTTTGGATTTAAAAAAAATGTTTTTTTTAAAGAAATTCATGCTTTTATTCAGGAAGGATGAATTAAATTAATCAAAAGTGACAGTAAAGACATGTATAATGTTATAAAAGATTTCAAATCAGTGCTGTTCTTTTGAACTTTCTATTCATCAAAGAATCCCGAAAAAAATGTATTACAGTTTCCACAAAAACAGCACAAGTGTTTTCAACATTGATACTGATTAGAAATGTTTCTTGAGAATCAAACCAGCATATTAGAATAATTTCTGAAGGATCATGTGACACTGAAGACTGGAGTAATGATGCTGAAAATTCAGCTTTGATCACAGGAATAAATTACATTTTAAAATATATTAAAATAGAAAACTGTTATTTTAAGTTGTAAATATGTTTTACAATAATACAGTTTTTACTGTATTTTTAATCAAATAAATGCAGCCTTTGTGAGCATAAGAGACTTTTTTCAAAAATATTAAAAAATCTTTCTGACCCCAAACTTTTAAAAGCTAGTGTAGATTAGACGGCTTCCGTTTGAGTGTAAAAGTACCTGCCAACCTCTCTTTAATTTCAAAGTCACTTCTGCAACACTGACTGGAGGATATAAATGGATAGTGGCATATGTGTTGATTGATAAATGAATCTTCCTGATTGGCCAGTTTAATGAATCATGTAATTTGGCGTGAGTGGGTCTCCCCCACTAATTGCGTTGCACTAACCATGTTAGCATGGTGGATTTGGTTAGATCCTGTCTGTTCAGGGAGGTGGTTCAATGCTAATTGCTTCAGCATTAGGCCTGAGAGAAATTCCCAAACAGCCCACAGAATTTCTGAAATGTGCTCTTGTCTCGTCGTGTTTTTCCCCTGCACGCTCCCGCAGGGAATTGCGAGCGGGCCTTGTTTGCAATCTTCTGTGCTGCTCTCCCCATTGCTTTTGATTCTTTTGTACTTTTCGAGGCTGACACAGATCAAAGGGCTCTGCTCTCCACTCCAGCATCCTCCATCCCTTCCCTTCACTCGACTCCCATCAGCCCCTGCTGCCCCTCCCCACGCTAGCCTGGCTTTCTCACACACCGCAAGCAGCGCCAAAGAATCGGCTCTTTGAAGTCAACTTTGCCAAACAATCATAAAAGTTAAGAGGCTCTGTCAGAGGGACTTTTTCAGGGCATCCAGTGATGAGCTCTGCGCGCCAGTTTTTCGGGTCCCCTGATTGGTCTCACATTGCAGTTAGTCACAGTGTGTCTCTTTTGATTCATGTCAATGGCTCGGTTAAACGCCTCTAAAATCTTATACGGAATCAGCCTATGGGTGATAAAAGAGAAACGTGGCATGTGAAGACTTCACTTTGTGATTCAGCCTGTCCTACAAACCAGGGGTGTAAAAACGATCTGAAAAATGGGGTGGACACAATATAAGGATGGTAGCGTAGTATAGCATAATACAATTTGATATCATCCTTATATGATTATATGAATTTGTTAACCTGGGAACTTCAGGGGATACTTGATATACAGGATGCCTCTCATGTCCTCTATCATGAGGTGATTTAAGGCTTGTTTAACACAGGACGTTTCTTGTGTTCAAATAGAACAAAGTGCACTGGAACAGAACGCAGGTGTTGCAGAATACAGGTGTCTCCATTTTTAAATGCTAAAGCGGTAGAAGACATTAATTTATCCAATGTTTTTAAAGTAAAAACAAATAAAAAACAGATTGATACATCCTTTCCATTCCATAGACACCTTCCTTCATCAGATGATGCAGTGAACCACAGTAGCTGCGTTTCCATTACTCTTCAAATTGCGCAAATTGAAGTTGCGAATTGAAAATACGCCCAACAGAAACACATAAATTTCGCAAAAACTCCCATATATCGCAAAAAAAACTGTTTATGCTCACATGAGGTGGTTTTTAGGCAATTAGAAAAAGGAATATTTTGTAAAACTACAATAGAAACTGTTTTTTCGCATTTACAGATCACCTGGCGTATGTAAAAGTTGATCATTCTTTAAAGGTGCCATCGAACGTTTTTTTACAAGATGTAATATAAGTCTAAGGTGTCCCCTGAATGTGTCTGTGAAGTTGCAGCTCAAAATACCCCATAGATCTTTTTTAATTAATTTTTTAAACTGCCTATTTTGAGGCATAATTAGAAATGCGGCGATTCAGGCTGCGGCCCCTTTAAATCATGCGCTCTCCGCCCCCTCCCGAGCTCTCGACTCTATCACAGCATAAACACAGTTCACACAGCTAATATAACCCTCAAAATGGATCTTTACAAAGTGATCGTCATGCAGCATGTCTAATCGCGTAAGTACAGTGTTTATTTGGATGTTTACATTTGATTCTGAATGAGTTTGATAGTGCTTCGTGGCTAACGGCTAATGATTTATAAAGAATGTCAAGTTGTGTTTATGAATTCACTTTTATACCTACAGACTGCAAGTGTTTAAAAATGAAAATAGCGACGGCTCTTGTCTCCATGAATACAGTAAGAAACGATGGTAACTTTAACCACATTTAACAGTACATTAGCAACATGCTAACGAAACATTTAGAAAGACAATTTACAAATATCACTAAAAATATCAAGATATCATGGATCATGTCAGTTATTATTGCTCCATCTGCCATTTTTCGCTGTTGTCCTTGCTTGCTTACCTAGTTTGATGATTCAGCTGTGCACAGATCCAGACGTTAATACTGGCTGCCCTTGTGTAATGCCTCGATCATGGGCTGGCATATGCAAATATTGGGGGCGTACATATTAATGATCCTGACTGTTACGTAACAGTCGATGTTATGTTGAGATTCGCCTGTTCTTTGGAGGTCTTTTAAACAAATGAGATTTATATAAGAAGGAGGAAACAATGGAGTTTGAGACTCACTGTATGTCATTTCCATGTACTGAACTCTTGTTATTCAACTATGCCGAGGTAAATTCAATTTTCAATTCGATGGCACCTTTAAAGATGGCACAGTATGTTTGGACACAAAGACAAGACTGAGTTCTTTATTAAACTCATTAAAGACAAAATAAATACTGGATTCTAAACAACAAAGAAATGCCACAAATTAATTAAGACCTTGAAGCAGATAGGAGGGAGAAACACCCAGAAACACCTCGTACGTCGCTGCTCCCAAGTATAAGGGGCTTTCCTTGCCATTAATGCTTGGATAACATGCCTAGATCCAATTAATTCCCATCGGACAATATCAAGTCCTGCCCTACATTTTTTCTTGTTCAAGAAGCCGTTCCACTCAGATATGTCACAATATAGGCATGAAAATACTGTCACAACTTCCGTTTCATGTCAAATTTAACATTATGAGTGACACTGAATGATTGTTCATTATCTGAAGTTAAGTAAGAAAGATTATCTAGATCACGTTCGCTGGATACACAATATTTCTGCCAGCTGTTGAACTGATCTGGTGATTAATGGAACGCTGGAGGGAATCATTTAGAGCTAAAGATGAATGCCAAACCCTGGTGAAAACTCGAGTCAGGTGGTTTGGTTTCACATGTCATTCAGATTGACAGACAATTTTAATTCCTGTTAGCGGGATAAAGCGAGATCTGCAGTGCC